>NC_084639.1:19536597-19561597 GCF_033978795.1 Nerophis ophidion
GAACATTGTTTAAAATTGTCAGGAAAGAAGAGGAAGGAACTTAAAAGGTAAAAAGGTATATGTGTTTAAAAATCCTAAAATAATTTTTAAGGTTGTATTTTTTCCTTAAAATTTTCTTTCTGACATTTATAAGAAGCAAAGTAAAAAAAATAATAACTTTATTTAAACAAGTAAAAACCAAGTCTTTAAAATATTTTACTTGGATTTTCAAATTCTATTTGATTTTTGTCTCTCTTAGAATTAAAAATGTCCAGCAAAGCGAGACCAGCTTTCTAGTAAATAAATACAATTTTAAAAATTGAAGCAGCTCACTGGTAAGTGCTGCTATTTGAGCTATTTTTAGAACAGGCCAGCGGGCGACTCATCTGGTCCTTACGGGCGACCTGGTTTTGGTGACCCCTGGACTACATAAAGCGAGAAGGAGGTGTGCTTTGGTGCAAAGGTGAGGAAATAACTTCCGATGATGTCATCACGGAACAATGGCGGCCGTGCTCACCTTCAAAGTAGCAGGTGTTTGATGAAGGAAGTCCATTTTCCCTCCAAAGCTGCTTCAGGCTCCACTGAGAACATCTCGGGCTTGATATCCTGCGGCGGACGGCGACGGTTTTATCCACCGTGGCAAACAACACCTCCCAGATCTCATTAAGTGGCAGAAGCGGCGTTTGGGATCTTCTTCCTCCTCCTGGTGTGCTGGTGCCAGCGCTCACGGCCGCTGTCAAAATAAAAGCATAGCGGCACAAGTGCCTTTTTTTAATACCAGCAGTTTCACTTTCGCTCTCAGTCTGGCAGAGATTGAAGGTGGTGGTGTTTTGTTCTCAGCTGCCGACGCATATAACTTTGTTGTTGTTTGTTTTTGTTTGCTCGTTTTGAGAAGAAGAGAGGAGGAATAACCTGAGCGCTTGAAAGTCCTGCTGCCCCTGAAGGCATCGTGGACTCTCAGGCTGCAACCTGACCTCACAAGGTGCTCCAACACTGCTGTCCAACTCAAGGCCCAGGGGCCAAATATGACCATCCAAAGCATTTATGTGGCCCTCCACAGCATTTATGTGGCCCTCCACATCATTATGTGGCCCACTACAGCATTTATGTGGCCCCCCACAGCATTTATGTGGCCCTCCACATCATAATCTGGCCCACCAGAGCATTTACGTGGCCCTCCACAGTTTTTATGTGGCCCTCCACATCATTATGTGGCCCTCCACATCATTATGTGGCCCTCCACAGCATTTATGTGGCCCTCCACAGCATTATGTGGCCCACTACATCATTTATGTGGCCCTCCACGTCATTATGTGGCCCTCCACATCATTTACGTGGCCCTCCACATCATTTATGTGGCCCACTACAGCATTTATGTGACACTCCACACCATTTACGTGGCCCTCCACAGCATTTATGTGGCCCTCAAAGCATTTATGTGGTCCTCCACATCATTATGTGGCTTCCACAGCATTTATGTGGCCCTCCACAGCATTAATCCGGCCCTCCAAAGCATGTATGTGGCCCTCCACAGCATTTATGTGGCCCACTACAGCATTTATGTGGCTCTCCACATCATTTATGTGGCCCCCCACAGCATTTATGTGGCCCTCCACGTCATTTATGTGGCCCTCCACAGCATTTATGTGGCCCTCCACATCATTATGTGGCTTCCACAGCATTTACGTGGCCCTCCACGTCATTTATGTGGCCCCCCACAGCATTTATGTGGCCCTCCACATCATTTATGTGGCCCTCCACATCATTTATGTGGCCCTCCACATCATTTATGTGGCCCACTACAGCATTTATGTGGCCCTCCACATCATTATGTGGCCCCCCACGTCATTTACGTGGCCCCAAACAGCATTTATGTGGCCCTCCACATCATTATGTGGCTTCCACAGCATTTATGTGGCCCTTTCCATCATTTATGTGGTCCTCCACATCATTATGTGGCCCTCCACATCATTATGTGGCCCTCCACATCATTATGTGGCACACTACAGCATTTATGTAGCCCTCCACAGCATTTTTGTGGTCATCCACAGCATTTATGTGGCCCTCCACATCATTATGTGGCCCTCCACAGCATTATGTGTCTCTCCACAGCATGTATGTGGCCCTCCACATCATTATGTGGCCCTCCACAGCATTATGTGGCCCTCCACATCATTATGTGGCCCTCCACAGCATTATGTGGCCCTCCACAGCATTATGTGGCCCTCCACATCATTATGTGGCACACCGCAGCATTTATGTGGCACACCAGAGCGTTTATGTGGCCCCCCACAGCGTTTATGTGGCCCCCACAGCGTTTAAGTGGCCCCCCACAGCATTTATGTGGCCCTCCACATCATTATGTGGCTTCCACAGCATTTATATGGCCCTCCACAGCATGTATCTAGCCCTCCAAATCATTTATGTGGCCCCCAAAGCATTTATGTGGTCCTCCACATCATTATGTGGCCCTCCACAGCATAATGTGGCCCATTACAGCATTTTTGTGGCCCTCCACAGCATTTATATGACCATCCAAAGCATTTACGTGGCCCTCCAAATCATTATGTGGCCCTCCACATAAATTTATGTGGCCCTCCACATTATTATTGGCCCTCCAGAGCATTATGTAGCCCTCCACATCATTTATGTGGCCCTCCACATCATTTATGTGGCCCTCCACATCATTTTGTGGCCCTCCACAGCATTTATGTGGCCCTCCACAGCATTTACGTGGCTCGCCACATCATTTACATGGGCCTGCACATCATTATGTGGCCCTCCACGTCATTATGTGGACCCCAGAGCATTATGTGGCCCACCACGGCATTTATGTGGCCCTCCACGTCATTATGTGGCCCCCAGGGCATTATGTGGCCCACCACGGCATTTATGTGGCCCACCACGTCATTTAAGTGGCCCCCCAGAGCATATATGTGGCCATCCACATCATTTACGTGGCCCTCCACATCATTATGTGGTCCTCCACATCATTTATGTGGCCCTCCACATCATTATGTGGCCCACCACATCATTATGTGGCCCACCACAGCATTTATGTGGCCCTCCCCATCATTTAAGTGGCCCTCGACATCATTATGTGGCACACTACAGGATTTATGTGGCCCTCCACGTCATTTGTGTGGCCCCCCACAGCATTCTGTGGCCCTCCACATCATTTATGTGGCCCTCCACATCATTAGGTGGCCCACCACATCATTAGGTGGCCCTCCACATCGTTATGTGGCCCACCACAGCATTTTGTGGCCCTCCACGGCATTTATGTGGCCCCCCACAGCATTTATGTGGCTCCCCGTGTCATTTATGTGGCCCCCCACAGCAGTTAGGAGATCTGCCACTTCATTATGGTGGCCTCCACATCATTAAGTGGCCTGCCACTTAATGACGTGGCCTGCCACAGCATTTATGTGGCCCTCCCCATCATTTACGTGGCCCTCCCCCGTCATTTATGTGCTACTCTACATAATTTATGAGATCTGCCAGATCATTTATGTGGCCTTCCTCGTCATTTATATGCTACTCTACATAATTTATGAGATCTGCCACCTCATTTGTTTGGCCCTCTACATAATTTATGAGATCTGCCACCTCATTTATTTGGCCCTCTACATCATTATGTGGCCCTCCACCTCATTATGTGGCCTGCCAAAACATTTAAGTGGGCCTCCCCATCATTTATGTAGCCCTCCACATCATTATGTGGCACACTACAGCATTTATGTGGCCCTCCACGTCATTTGCGTGGCCCCCCACAGCATTCTGTGGCCCTCCACATCATTTACGTGGCCCTCCACATCATTAGGTGGCCCTCCACATCGTTATGTGGCCCACCACAGCATTTATGTGGCCCTCCACAGCATTTTGTGGCCCTCCACATCATTTATGTGGCCCCCCACAGCATTTTGTGGCCTTCCACAGCATTTATGTGGCCCTCCACATCATTATGTGGCTTCCACAGCATTTATGTGGCCCTTCACATCATTTATGTGGCCTTCCACATCATTATGTGGCCCTCCACATCAGTATGTGGCCCACCACAGCATTTATGTGGCCCTCCACAGCATTTATGTGGCCCACCACGTCATTTGTGGCCCTCCACAGCATTTATGTGGCCCTACACAGCATTTATGTGGCCCACCACGTCATTTGTGGCCCTCCACAGCATTTATGTGGCCCTCCACAGCATTTATGTGGCCCTCCACAGCATTTATGTGGCTCCCCATGTCATTTATGTGGCCCCCCACAGCATTTAGGAGATCTGCCACTTCATTATGGGGCCCTCCACGTCATTTATGTGGCCCCCCACAGCACTTATGTGGCCCTCCACATCATTTATGTGGCCCTCCTTGTCATTTATGTGCTACTCTACATAATTTATGAGATTTGCCACATCATTTATGTCAATCAATCAATCAATGTTTACTTATATAGCCCTAAATCACTAGTGTCTCAAAGGGCTGCACAAACCACAACACAAACCACTACCACATCCTCGGTAGTGGCCCTCTACATCATTTATGAGATCCGTCACCCAATTTGTGTGGCCCTCCACATCATAATGTGGCCTGCCAATTCATTATGTGGCCTGCCAAAACATTTATGTGGCCTTCCTCGTGATTTATATGCTACTCTACATAATTTATGAGATCTGCCACCTCATTTATGTGGCCCTCTACATAATTTATAAGATCCGCCACACGAATTGTGTGGCCCTCCAAATCATAAATTGGCCTCCCACTTCATTTATGTGGCCTGCCAAAACATTTACGTGGCCCTCCACATCATTTATGTGGCCTTCCTCATCATTTATATGCTACTCTACATAATTTATGAGATCTGCCAGTTCATTTATGTGGCCCTCCACGTCAATTAAGTGGCCTGCCACATAATTATGTGGCCCTCCACATTATTTATGTGGCCCTCCTCTTCATTTATGTGCTACTCTACATAATTTAGGAGATCTTCCACATCATTTATGTGGCCCTCCACATCATTTACATAGCCTCCTCAACAGCATTTATAGTGCCCTCCACAGTATTTAGGAGATCTGCCACTTCATTATGTGGCCCTCCGCATCATCAGTGTGGCCCTCCTCATCATTTATGTGGCCTCCTCCACATCATTTATGTGGTCCTCTACATAATTTATGAAATCTGCCACAATATTTGAGTGGCCCTCCACAAACTAATGTGGCCTGCCATGTCATTATGTGGCCCTCCACATCATTTACATGGCCTCATCCGCAGCATTTAGGAAACTTTTGTTTTGAAGGGGTGTTTGCCAACTTCCTGTTGATTTTTTGCTAAAGGATGTCAACCAATGAAATGTAGGTCTAAGTGAGACCTACATAGAGGTTATTGTTTCATGTCTCTACGACATTCCTAACGGAAGTTACAAGCAGTTTTGTCTGTGTTTTTTCCTAGGGGGCATTAGAGCGCAATTTTGAGTTTATTTTTTTTTTTAGTTTTTTTTATCAGATGGCAATTTTCGTAAAATGTTGTGGGTTGTGAAGCATTTTAAGGGGGTCAAATTACAGCTCGAAGAGGCAAAAATGACATTTTTGTTATGATCCGCCACCCGGATAATACGTTGTTTTGGTTTTTGAGTCCTTTTGTGTTTTTTCGATCGTTTTGGACTCTTCCTGTTTTTAGTTTTTGCACTTCCTGTTTTGTCTTGTTGCCATGGTTTCTGATTTTTTCCTCCTGCTATTGTTTTTACGCGCACCGGTGTTTTTGATTATTGCCTTAGTATTTAAGCCTGCCTTCGACCTCAGTTCTGTCTTGATCCGTTGTTTGGCTCATGCAACAATCCCGTTTTTATATCTTTTTATGTCTTTACTATTGCTAAGTCTCGCCTTAGCTTCGCGTGCGTTCGGCACGTCTATTTCAGACTCTTGGACTCGATGCTAGTTAGCATTAGCTTCTGGTACATTCGGCACACGCTTTCTTCCGCCCTTTGTACCATAGACTTTTAATTTTGTATTTTAAACCAAGCTCCTACCTGCAATTCCTGCCTGTCCGGTCCTATTGCATCTTGGGGTGACTCAACACGCACACAGGATGCGCCCCCAACGTGACAATTTTTTAGGAAACTTTTGTTTTGAAGGGGTGTTTGCCAACTTTCTGTTGGTTTTTGCTAAAGGGTGTCAGTGTATGAAATATAGGTCTAAGTTAGACCTATATAGAAGTTATTGTTTCATGTCTCTACGACATTCTTAACGGAAGTTACACGTAGTTTTGTCTGTGTTTTTTCCTAGGGGGTGTTAGAGTGCAATTTTAAGTTTTGGGATTAGGTTGGGTTTTTTTTTTATTAGATGGCAATTTTCGCCAGTCCTGATGTGTGTGTCCAGTTTGGTGAGTTTTGAAGCATTTTAAGGTGGTCAAATTACAGCTACAAGAGGCAAAAATAACATTTTTGTTATGATCCGCCACCCGTATCATACATTGTTTTGGTTTTTGAAGGCTCGTAAAATCAAAACCGGAGGAGTTAGAAGAACTATTTCATCAACTTTTAATCAGAAGGGTTCAATCCCTCTCCTGTGCTAGTTTGAAGCCGACACAACAAACGCGCTCAGAGGAGATAATGTTTGGCAAAAGGTGATGGGTTTTTACAAAAAAAAATTTTGAAGGGGTAATTGCCAATTTCCTGTTGTTTTTTGCTGAAGAATGTCAATGAATGAAATGTCGGTCTAAGTGAGACCTACATAGAGGATTTTGTTTCATGTCTCTACGACATTTTTACCGGAAGTTACAAGCAGTTTTGTCTGTGTTTTCTTCCTAGGAGCAGTTTTGTCTGTTTTATTCCTAGGGGGTGTTAGAGCGCAATTTTAAGTTTTGGGGTTAGGTTATTTATTAGATCGCAATTTTCGCCAGTCCTGATGTGTTTGTCCAGTTTGGTGAGTTTTGAAGCATTTTAAGGGGATCAAATTACAGCTCTAAGAGGCAAAAATAACACTTTTGTTATGATCCGCCACCCGTAGCATACATTGTTTTGGTTTTTGAAGGCTCGTAAAATCAAAACCGGAGCAGTTAGAAAAACTATTTCATCAACTTTAAATCAGAAGGGTTCAATCCCTCTCCTGTGCTAGTTTGAAGCCGACACAACAAACGCGCTCAGAGGAGATAATGTTTGAAAAAAGGTGATGGTTTTTACAAAACTTTTGTTTTGAAGGGGTAATTGCCAACTTCCTGTTGATTTTTGCTGAAGAATGTCAATGAATGAAATGTAGGTCTAAGTGAGACCTACATAGAGGATTTTGTTTCATGTCTCTACGACATTTTTATTAAAAAATAATAAAACCATAGAAATACAATAGGGTCCTATGTCCCAAAGGGACATTCGGTCCCTAATAATAATAATAATAATAATAATAATAATAATAGTGAAAATGATAATTCCACACAAATGTTGCAGCTGCTGAATAAGAAGAAGTTCCTACTATGTGTTTTTTTCTGCTTTTTTGATGCTCGACTGCAACTTTGGCTTCGGCTGTTTTTGTGTTTGCAGTAACGAGCTGGACATGTGACCTTCTGGCCGCGCCGACGCTTGCTTCACATCAGTCGATAACTTCCTGCGCTGACCCCCCGGCCCACCCGCGCGCCCCCGCCCCCCCGCCAGGGCGCTGATATTTTTGCTCTTTGCGCGCCCCCCCGCCAGACGCAACAACAACGTTCACCCGGCACAAAGAAGACGGCGCGAGGGGACAAACGCCGACGAAAGGTCAACGTCTCATCGCCCGGGAGGTCATGTTGTGGTCATTGATCTGCGAGACGTGCTAACTTACTGACGTCCGCTCGCTTCCTCCGCCGTGGAGTCGGGGGCGCAATTTAAAAGAGCAAAATTGTTGTGGCAAAAGTTGCACTATTAAAAGTATGAAAAGCAGACGAAAAATGTGTGGCGTCCTGATGAGACACACATCTTGGTGGACACAACATTAGGGACGTGCGGTTAGCGTAGGCTAATGTGCTAATAACCAGAATGAAATGTAAAATACCAATAAACTAAGTATTTATAACAGTCTATTAAACTGTGATGTAAAATTATTTTGTGTATGAATACCGCTGTAAAATTCACAAAAAATGTTAGCATGCTAAAGTTAGCATGCTAACTTTAGCATGCTAACTTTAGCATGATAACATCTTAAAAATAGCTTGTGAAGTGTCACAAATGAAGATATACGACTTCGGAATGTTCGGCAGAAAATTTTTCTAAAAAAGTTAGCATGTGGAACAAACCTCGTTATATGGCTCTGAGGTATACGGCTGTAAAATGGACTAGAAAAAGTTAGCATGCTAACATTAACATGTTGGGAGTTAGCACGTGTCACATACCAAGTTCTACGATTTCGGAATGTTCGGCTGAAAATTTGGCTAAAAAAGTTAGCATGTGGAACAAACTTCATTATATAGCTCTGAGGTATACGGCCATAAAATTGACTGGAAAAAGTTAGCATGCTAACATTAACATGTTCGGAGTTACCATGTGTCACGTACCAAGTTATAAGACTTTGGAATGTTCGGCTGAAAAGTTTGCTAAAAAAATTAGCATGTGGAACAAACCTCGTTACATGGCTCTGAGGTGTACGGCCACAGAATTGAATGGAAAAAGTTAGCATGCTAACATTAACATGTTCGGAGTTAGCAAGTGTCATGTACCAAGTTATACGACTTCGGAATGTTCGGCTGAAAATTTTGCTAAAAAAGTTAGCACGTGGAACAAACCTCGTTATATGGCTTTGAGGTGTACGGCCGTAAAATTGACTGGGAAAAGTTAACATGCTAACATTAACATGTTGGGAGTTAGCACGTGTCACATACCAAGTTATACGATTTCGGAATGTTCGGCTGAAAATTTGGCTAAAAAAGTTAGCATGTATAACATACCCTGTTAAATGGCTCTGAGGTGTACGGCTGTAAAATTGTCTGGAAAAAGTTAGCAAGCTAACATTAACATGTTGGGATTTAGCACGTGTCACGTACCAACTTGTACGACTTCGGAATGTTCGGCTGAAAATGTGCCTAAAAAAGTTAGCATGTGGAAAATAAAGAGTTATATGGCTCTGAGGTGTACGGCTGTAAAATTGACTGGAAAAAGTTAGCATGCTAACATTAACATGTTGGGAGTAAGCACGTGTCACGTACCGAGTTATACGACTTCGGAAAAGTTGGCTGAAAATTTGGCTAAAAAAGTTAGCATATCAAACATACCCTGTTATATGACTGAGGTGTATAGCTGTAAAATTAACTAGAAAAAGTTAGCATGTTAATTGTAGCATGCTAAAATTAACATGTTGGGAGTTAGCACGTCACGTACAGAGTTGTACGACTTCGGAATGATCGGCTGATAATTTGGCTAAAAAAGTTAGCATGTGTAACATACTCTGTTATATGACTCTGAGGTGTACGGCCGTAAAATTGACTGGAAAAAGTTAGCATGCTAACATTAACATGTTGGGAGTTAGCACGTGTCATGTACCAAGTTATACGACATCGGAATGTTCGGCTGAAAATTTGGCTAAAAAAGTTAGCATATCAAACATACCCTGTTATATGACTATGAGGTTTATGGCTGTAAAATTGACTGGAAAAAGTTAGCCTGCTAACATTAACATGTTGGGAGTTAGCACGTGTCATGTACAGAGTTATACGACTTCGGAATGTTCGGCTGAAAATTTGAATGAAAAAGTTAGCATGTGGAACATACCCTGTTATTTGGCTCTGAGGTGTACGGGTGTAAAATTGACTGGAAAAAGTTAGCATGCTAACATAAACATGTTGTGAGTTAGCACGTGTCACATACCAAGTTATACGACTTCGGAATGTTCGGCTGAAAATTTGGCTAAAAAAGTTAGCATGTGTAACATACTCTGTTATATGGCTCTGAGGTGTACGGCTGTAAAATTGACTGGAAAAATTTAGCATGCTAACATTAACATGTTGGGAGTTAGCACGTGTCATGAACCAAGTTATACGACTTTGGAATGTTCGGCTGAAAATTTGGCTAAAAAAGTTAGCATGCGGAAAATAAAGCGTTATACGGCTCTGAGGTGCGCGGCTGTAAAATTGACTGGGAAAAGTTAGCATGCTAACATTAACATGTTGGGAGTTAGCACGTGTCACGTACCAAGTTATACGACTTTGGAATGTTGGGCTGAAAATTTCGCTGAAAAAGTTAGCATATCAAACATACCCTGTTATATGGCTCTGAGGTGTACGGCTGTAAAATTGACTGGAAAAAAGTTAGCATGCTAACATTAACATGTTGGGAGTTAGCACATGTCACGTACAGAGTTGTACGATTTCGGAATGTTCGGCTGAAAATGTGGCTAAAAAAGTTAGCATGCGGAAAATAAAGAGTTATATGGCTCTGAGGTGCGCGGCTGTAAAATTGACTGGGAAAAGTTAGCATGCTAACATTAACATGTTGGGAGTGAGAACGTGTCATGTACCAAGTTATACAACTTCGGAATGTTCGGCTGAAAATTTGGCTAAGAAAGTTAGCATATCAAACATACCCTGTTATATGACTCTGAGGTGTACGGCTTTAAAATTGACAGGAAAAAGTTAGCATGCTAACATTAACATGTTGGGAGTTAGCACACGTCACATACAGAGTTGTAAGATTTCGGAATGTTCGGCTTAAAATTTGGATGAAAAAGTTAGCATGTGTAACATACCTCGTTATATGGCTCGGAGGGGTACGGCTGTAAAATTGACTAGAAAAAGTTAGCATGCTAACAATCACATGTTGGGAGTTAGCACGTGTCACGTATAAAGTTATACGATTTCGGAATGTTCGGCTGAAAATTTGGCTAAAAAAGTTAGCATGTGTAACATACCACGTTATATGGCTCTGAGGTGCGCGGCTGTAAAATTGACTGGGAAAAGTTAGCATGCTAACATTAACATGTTGGGAGTGAGAACGTGTCATGTACCAAGTTATACAACTTCGGAATGTTCGGCTGAAAATTTGGCTAAGAAAGTTAGCATATCAAACATACCCTGTTATATGACTCTGAGGTGTACGGCTTTAAAATTGACAGGAAAAAGTTAGCATGCTAACATTAACATGTTGGGAGTTAGCACACGTCACATACAGAGTTGTAAGATTTCGGAATGTTCGGCTGAAAATTTGGATGAAAAAGTTAGCATGTGTAACATACCTCGTTATATGGCTCGGAGGGGTACGGCTGTAAAATTGACTAGAAAAAGTTAGCATGCTAACAATCACATGTTGGGAGTTAGCACGTGTCACGTATAAAGTTATACGATTTCGGAATGTTCGGCTGAAAATTTGGCTAAAAAAGTTAGCATGTGTAACATACCACGTTATATGGCTCTGAGGTGCGCGGCTGTAAAATTGACTGGGAAAAGTTAGCATGCTAACATTAACATGTTGGGAGTGAGAACGTGTCATGTACCGAGTTATACAGCTTCGGAATGTTCGGCTGAATATTTGGATTTAAAAGTTAGCTTGTGGAACATACCCTGTTATACGGCTCTGAGATGTATGGCTGTAAAATTGACTGGAAAAAGTTAGCATGCTAACATTAAAATGTTGGGAGTTAGCGAGTGTCACAATTTCGGAATGTTTGGCTGAAAATTTGGATGAAAAAGTTAGCATGTGGAACATACCAAGTTATATGACTCTGAGGTGTACGGCTGTAAAATTGACTGGAAAAAGTTAGCATGCTAACATTAACATGTTGGGAGTTAGCACGTGTCACGTACCAAGTTATACGACTTTGGAATGTTTGGCTGAAAATTTGGCTAAAAAAGTTAGCATATCAAACATACCCTGTTATATGACTATGAGGTGTATGGCTGTAAAATCGATTGGAAAAAGTTAGCATGCTATAATTAACATGTTGGGAGTTAGCACGTGTCACGTACCATGTTATACGACTTCGGAATGTTCGGCTGAAAATTTGGCTAAAAAAGTTAGCATGTGTAACATACTCTGTTATATGAATCAGAGGTGCACGGCTGTAAAATTGACTGGAAAAAGTTAGAATGCTAACATTAATATGTTCAGAGTTAGCACGTGTTACGTACCAAGTTATACGACTTCGGAATGTTCGGGTGAAAATTTTGCTAAAAAAGTTAGCAGAGCAAACATACCCTGTTATATGGCTCTGAGGTGTACGGCTGTAAAATTGACTGGGAAAAGTTAGCATGGTAACATTAACATGTTGGGAGTTAGCACATGTCACGTACGGAGTTGTACGATTTCGGAACGTTCGGCTGAAAATGTGCCTAAAAAAGTTAGCATGCGGAAAATAAAGCGTTATATGGCTCTGAGGTGTACGGCTTTAAAATTGACTGGAAAAGTTAGCATTCCAACATTAACATGTTGGGAGTTAGCACATGTCACGTACAGAGTTGGACGATTTCGGACTGTTCGCCTGAAAATGTGGCTAAAAAAGTTAGCATGTGTAACATACTCTGTTATATGGCTCTGGGGTGTGCGGCCGTAAAATTGACTGGAAAAGGTTAGCATGCTAACATTAACATGTTGGGAGTTAGCACGTGTCACGTACCCAGTTATAGGACTTCGGAAAGTTCGGCTGAAAATTTGGCTAAAAAAGTTAACATATCAAACATACCCTGTTATATGACTATGAGGTGTATGGCTGTAAAATCAACTGGAAAAGGTTAGCATGCTAACATTAACATGTTGGGAGTTAGCACGTGTCATGTACAGAGTTATACGACTTCGGAATGTTCGGCTGAAAATTTGCCTAAAAAAGTTAGCATGTGGAACACACCCCATTATATGGCTCTGAGGTGTACGGCTGTAAAATTAACTAGAAAAAGTTAGCATTATAATATTAGCATGCTAAAATTAACACGTTGGGAGTTAGCACGTGTCACGTACCAAGTTATACGATTTCGGAATGTTCGGCTGAAAATTTGGATGGAAAAGTTAGCATGTATAACATACCCTGTTAAATGGCTCTGAGGTGTACGGCTGTAAAATTGACTGGGAAAGTTAGCATTCCAACATTAACATGTTGGGAGTTAGCACAAGTCAGGTACAGAGTTGTATGATTTCGGAATGTTCGGCTGAAAATGTGGCTAAAAAGTTACCATGCGGTAATATGGCTCTGAGGTGTACGGCTGTGAAATTGACTGGAAAAAGTTAGCATGCTAACATTAATATGTTGGGAGTTATCACGTGTCACGTTCCAGGTTATACGACTTCGGAATGTTTGGCTGAAAATTTGGATTCAAAAGTTAGCTTGTGGAACATACCCTGTTGTACGGCTCTGAGATGTATGGCTGTAAAATTGACTGGAAAAAGTAGCATTCTAACTTTAGCATGCTATAATTAACATGTTGGGAGTTAGCACGTGTCACGTACCAAGTAATACGACTTCGTAATGTTCGGCTGAAATTTTGCCTAAAAAAGTTAGCATGTGGAACATACCCCATTATATGGCTCTGAGGTGTACGGCTGTAAAATTAACTAGAAAAAGTTAGCATGCTAATATTAGCATGCTAAAATTAACATGTTGGGAGTTAGCACGTGTGTCACGTACCAAGTTATACGACTTCGGAATGTTCGGCTGAAAATTTGGCTAAAAAAGTTAGCATGTGTAACATACTCTGTTATATGGCTCTGAGGTCTTTTTTTTTTCTTCTAGTCCTTCACTCTCACTTTCCTCATCCAGAAATCTTTCATCCTCGCTCAAATGAATGGGAAATCGTCGCTTTCTCTGTCCGAATCGCTCTAGCTGCTGGTGGCCATGATTATAAACAATGTTCAGATGTGAGGAGCTCCACAACCCGTGACGTCACGCGCACATCGTCTGCTACTTCCGGTACTGGCAAGGCTTTTTTATCAGCGACCAAAAGTTGCAAACTTTAGCATCGATGTTCTCTACTAAATCCTGTCAGCAAAAATATGGCAGAAATGATGAAGTATGACACATAGAATGGACCTGCTATCCCTGTTTCGTACTTTTATCCACTATTTTTTTATTTATTTGATACTTTTTATTGATTTTTTTTTTCTCTCCCGGGCGAGACGGATAGAAAAATACCACTCGTTAGTCGGCGGGCGGGGGAGAAGTTGATCACAGCAGGACGTCAGCGCGCTCCAATTAAAAAGGAGTCGTGCGGTCTTCCAGCTGCGAACCCGGGGCCACTTCATTAGGAACAGACAGACACTTCATTAGGAACAGACAATAGACCTTTTTCCACCTTGTCCAGCACAGGTGTCCAACTTCATTTTCACCTGGAGAATACATGACGTCATCGTTTTGTTTATTTACGAATAATATTCCTTCTTTCCATTTCGACAGAAATAAATACATAGATTGGTATTCGAAACAATCTAATAATGCAACAAATATAATTGAATCATGCAGAATTATTTTCTTAAAATAAAAATACTCAAATATCTTCTTGACTCATGTATGACTCTGTAATAGTCATGTTTTTATCGTAAAACAGAATGTTTATTTACGTATCTTAATTGTTTCCAAACTGTGTCAGTGACAGGGCAGTAAAACGGGTGATCATACAAAACGTCGCGCTCAGAGAAGATAATGTTTGGCAAAAGGTGATGGGTTTTTACCCCAAAAATATTTGAAGGGGTAATTGCCAATTTCCTGTTGATTTTTCCTGAAGGGTGTCGATGAATGAAATGTAGGTCTAAGTGAGACCTACATAGAGGATTTTGTTACATGTCTCTACAAAATTTTTACTGGAAGTTACAAGCAGTTTTGTCTGTGTTTTCTTCCTAGGAGCAGTTTTGTCTGTTTTATTCCTAGGGGGCGTTGGAGCGCAATTTTAAGTTTTGGAGTTAGGTTTTTCATTAGATGGCAATTTTCGCCAGTCCTGATGTGTGTGTCCAGTTTGGTGAGTTTTGAAGCATTTTAAGGGGGTCAAATTACAGCTCTAAGGGGCAAAAATAAAATTTTTGTTATGATCCGCCACCCGTATCAAACATTGTTTTGGTTTTTGAAGGCTCGTCAAATCAAAACCGGAGCAGTTAGAAAAACTCATTCATCAAATTTAAATCAGAACGGTTCAATCTCTCTCCTGTGCTAGTTTGAAGCCGACACAACAAACGCGCTCAGAGGAGATAATGTTTGAAAAAAGGTGATGCTTTTTACAAAACTTTTGTTTTGAAGGGGTAATTGCCAATTTCCTGTTGATTTTTGCTATAAGGTGTCAGTTTATGAAATATAGGTCTAAGTGAGACCTACATAGAGGATTTTGTTTCAGGTCTCTACAACATTTTTACCGGAAGTTACAAGCAGTTTTGTCTGTGTTTTTTGTTTTGGACTCTTCCTGTTCTTAGTTTTTGCACTTCCTGTTTTGTCTTGTTGCCATGGTTTCCGATTTGTTCCACCTGCTCTTGTTTTTACGCGCACCTGTGTTTTTTGATTATTGCCTTAGTATTTAAGCTGATCAAACAAAACGTCGGTCATGGTTAAGGATGTGGGAATCGAACATGGTACAAAATTTGTACAATCTAGAACAAATACATGCTTAGATGCACCGTTAAATTTTAGAAGAAAAACATATTTTCCGTATATAAGTCGCACTAAACTATAAATGGCAGATATTTACGTTGAGAAGTGAGTTATTTACACAGAATGTTTATTTACATGCCTTCATTGTTTCCAAACTGTGTCTGTGACAGGGCAGTAAAACGGCTGATTAAACAAAACGTCAGTCAAGGAGAATGTGAGAATTCAACATCGTACAAAAGTTCTTGACGCTAGAACAAATAAATGCTTAAATGCACCGTAAAACTTTAGAAGAAAAACATATTTTCCATATATAAGTCGCACCGGACTATAAGTGGCAGATTTTTACGTTGAGAAGTGAGTTATTTACACAGAATTTTTATTTACATACCTTCATTGTTTCCAAACTGTGTCTGTGACAGGGCAGTAAAACGGCTTATCAAACAAAACATCAGTCATGGTTGAGGAAACGGGAATCGATCATGGTACAAAAGTTTTAGGTTGTGGAACAAATACATTGTTGAATGCACCAGTAAATTTTAGAAGAAAAACATATTTTCCATATAATAGTCAAACCGGACTATAAGTGGCAGATTTTTATGTTGAGAAGTGAGTTATTTGCACAGAATGTTTATTTATGCACTTTCATTGTTTCCAAACTGTGTCTGTGACAGGGCAGTAAAACGGCTGATTAAACAAAACGTCAGTTATGGAGAATGTGGGAATTCAAAATCGTAAAAAAGTTCTAGACTCTAGAACAAATAAATGCTTAAATGCACCGTAAAACTTTAGACGAAAAACATATTTTCCATATATAAGTCACACCGGACTATAAGTGGCAGATTTTTACGTTGAGAAGTGAGTTATTTACACAGCTTTATTGTTTTCCCAACTGTGTCTGTGACAAGGTAGTAAAACGGCTGATCAAACAAAACGTTGGTCATCGTTGAGGATGCGGGAATCGAACATGGTACAAAAGTTATACCATGTAGAATAAATACATGCTTAGATGTACCGTTAAATTTTAGAAGACATTTTTTTTTCCATATATAAGTCGCACCGGACTATAAGTGGCAGCTTTTTACATTGAGAAGTGAGTTATTTACACAGCTTTATTGTTTTCCAATCTGTGTCTGTGACAGGGCAGTAAAACGGCTGATTAAACAAAACGTCTGTCATGGAGAATGTGGGAATTCAACATCGTACAAAAGTTCTAGACTGTAGAACAAATAAATGCTTAAATGCACCGTAAAACTTAAGAAGAAAAACATATTTTCCATATATAAGTCGCACCGGACTATAAGTCGCAGATTTTTACGTTGAGAAGTGAGTTATTTACACAGAATTTTTATTTACATACCTTCATTGTTTCCAAACTGTGTCTGTGACAGGGCAGTAAAACGGCTTATCAAACAAAACATCAGTCATGGTTGAGGAAACGGGAATCGATCATGGTACAAAAGTTTTAGGTTGTAGAACAAATACATTGTTGAATGCACCAGTAAATTTTAGAAGAAAAACATATTTTCCATATAATAGTCAAACCGGACTATAAGTGGCAGATTTTTACGTTGAGAAGTGAGTTATTTACACAGAATGTTTATTTATGCACTTTCATTGTTTCCAAACTGTGTCCAAAACGGCTGATTAAACAAAACGTCAGTTATGGAGAATGTGGGAATTCAAAATCGTAAAAAAGTTCTAGACTCTAGAACAAATAAATGCTTAAATGCACCGTAAAACTTTAGACGAAAAACATATTTTCCATATATAAGTCACACCGGACTATAAGTGGCAGATTTTTACGTTGAGAAGTGAGTTATTTACACAGCTTTATTGTTTTCCCAACTGTGTCTGTGACAAGGTAGTAAAACGGCTGATCAAACAAAACGTTGGTCATCGTTGAGGATGCGGGAATCGAACATGGTACAAAAGTTATACTATGTAGAATAAATACATGCTTAGATGTACCGTTAAATTTTAGAAGAATTTTTTTTTTCCATATATAAGTCGCACCGGACGATAAGTGGCAGCTTTTTACATTGGGAAGTGAGTTATTTACACAGCTTTATTGTTTTCCAAACTGTGTCTGTGACAGGGCAGTAAAACGGCTGATTAAACAAAACGTCAGTCATGGAGAATGTGGGAATTCAACATGGTACAAAAGTTCTAGACTCTAGAACAAATAAATGCTTAAATGCACTGTAAAACTTTGGAAGAAAAACATATTTTCCATATATAAGTCGCACCGGACTATAAGTTGCAGATTTTTACGTTGAGAAGTGAGTTATTTACACAGAATGTTCATTTACACACTTTCATTGTTTCCAAACTCTGTCTGTGACAGGGCAGTAAAACGGCTGATCAAACAAAACGTCGGTCATCGTTGAGGATGCGGGAATCGATCATGGTACAAAAGTTTTACGTTGTAGAACAATGTATTTACAATGTATTTACATTGTTGAATGCACCACTAAATTTTAGAAGAAAAACATATTTTCCATATAATAGTCGCACCGGACTATAAGACGCAGATTTTTACGTTGAGAAGTGAGTTATTTACACAGAATGTTTATTTACGTACCTTCATTGTTTTCCAAACTGTGTCTGTGACAGGGCAGTAAAACGGCTGATCAAACAAAACAGAAGTCATCGTCACGTCCAACCAGCTAAACCCTCAATAACTCCACGGCGACGTTTCGGTGAATTTACTGAGGAATTTGTGAAACAGAAAAGAACAACGTTGTTAGTTGATAATGCTAACACAGACACCCGGAAATGTGTTAGCATATCAGCTAATTTTGATAACGATAGCACGAAAACACTCCTACAGACGTCACACACGGGACGTTTTGATAGGTAAGAATTGTTTTAGTTATATTGCAAAACTTACCCACGTCGCTCAGAGCAAAGAAAGAAAGAATATATTTGAGTAGGGACGTTATGGACGGCTAGAGGACGGAACTGCAATCCTATTTCCGGTTGAAAACTCACGCAGAAAGATGGCGTCGTAGCACAAAAAAATTACACAACATTTAAGTGTCAGGGGAGATAAGTCCGTTTTATAAGCCGCGGGGTTCAAAGCGTGGGGAAAGTAATTCGAAATATAGGATAATTGAGACGACAAAATCGTAAAGGCGGAAAATTGATGATCTTTGTGTGTGTGTGTGTGTGTGTGTGTGTGTGTGTGTGTGTTTTGTGTGTGTACACATCCGGGTTCCGGAAGAATAGGTACCAGGAACTAGATAAAAAAACATTTCGAGTTAACTTTCGGTTTCGATCCATTCCGGAGACTTTCGACGGCCAGTTTTACTTCCGGTCGCCACTCGAGGGCGTGTCTATATTCATGACCCCGCCTACTTTGTTGACCTTTTCACAATAAAAGCCGCTGTTCCTGACCCCGCCTACTTTGTTGACCTTTTCACAATAAAAGCCGCTGTTCCTGACCCCGCCTACTTTGTTGACCTTTTCACAATAAAAGCCGCTGTTCCTGACCCCGCCTACTTTGTTGATCTTTTCACAATAAAAGCCGCTGTTCCTGACCTCGCCTACTTTGTTGACCTTTTCACAATAAAAGCCGCTGCTCCTGACCCCGCCCACTTTTTTGACCTTTTCACAATAAAAGCCGCTGTTCCTGACCCCGCCTACTTTGTTGACCTTTTCACAATAAAAGCCGCTGTTCCTGACCCCGCCTACTTTGTTGACCTTTTCACAATAAAAGCCGCTGTTCCTGACCCCGCCTACTTTGTCAACCTTTTCACAATAAAAGCCGCTGTTCCTGACCCCGCCTACTTTGTTGACCTTTTCACAATAAAAGCCGCTGTTCCTGATCCCGCCCACTTTGTTGACCTTTTCACAATAAAAGCCGCTGTTCCTGACCCCGCCTACTTTGTTGACCTTTTCACAATAAAAGCCGCTGTTCTTGACCCCGCCTACTTTGTTGACGTTTTCACAATAAAAGCCGCTGTACCTGACCCCGCCTACTTTGTTGACCTTTTCACAATAAAAGCCGCTGTTCCTGACCCCGCCCACTTTGTTGACCTTTTCACAATAAAAGCCGCTGTTCCTGACCCCGCCTACTTTGTTGACCTTTTCACAATAAAAGCCGCTGTTCCTGACCCCGCCCACTTTGTTGACCTTTTCACAATAAAAGCCGCTGTTCCTGACCCCGCCTACTTTGTTGACCTTTTCACAATAAAAGACGCTGTTCTTGACCCCGCCTACTTTGTTGACCTTTTCACAATAAAAGCCGCTGTTCCTGACCCCGCCTACTTTGTTGACCTTTTCACAATAAAAGCCGCTGTTCCTGACCCCGCCCACTTTGTTGACCTTTTCACAATTAAAGCCGCTGTTCCTGACCCCGCCTACTTTGTTGACCTTTTCACAATAAAAGCCGCTGTTCCAGACCCCGCCCACTTTGTTGACCTTTTCACAATTAAAGCCGCTGTTCCTGACCCCGCCTACTTTGTTGACCTTTTCACAATAAAAGCCGCTGTTCCTGACCCCGCCTACTTTGTTGACCTTTTCACAATAAAACCCGCTGTTCCTGACCCCGCCTACTTTGTTGACCTTTTCACAATAAAAGCCGCTGTTCCTGACCCCGCCTACTTTGTTGACCTTTTCACAATAAAAGCCGCTGTTCCTGACCCCGCCTACTTTGTTGACCTTTTCACAATAAAAGCCGCTGTTCCTGACCCCGCCTACTTTGTTGACCTTTTCACGATAAAAGCCGCTGTTCCTGACCCCGCCTACTTCGTTGACCTTTTCACAATAAAAGCCGCTGTTCCTGACCACGCCTACTTTGTTGATCTTTTCACAATAAAAGCCGCCGTTCCTAACCCCGCCTACTTTGTTGACCTTTTCACAATAAAAGCCGCTGTTCCTGACCCCGCCTACTTTGTTGACCTTTTCACAATAAAAGCCGCTGTTCCTGACCCCGCCTACTTTGTTGACCTTTTCACAATAAAAGCCGCTGTTCCTGACCCCGCCTACTTTTTTGATCTTTTCACAATAAAAGCCGCTGTTCCTGACCCCGCCTACTTTTTTGATCTTTTCACAATAAAAGCCGCTGTTCCTGCGTCGTAGTGCGCCACCCCTTTCCCCGTGTGTGTGTGTGTGTGTGTGTGTGTGTGTGTGTGTGTGTGTGTGTGTGTGTGTGTGTACACATCTGGGTTCCGGAAGAATAGGTACCAGGAACTAGATAACAAACATTTCGAGTTAACTTTCGGTTTCCATCCATTCCGGAGACTTTCGACAGCCAGTTTTACTTCCGGTCGCCACTCGAGGGCGGGTCTATATTCATGACCCCGCCTACTTTGTTGACCTTTTCACAATAAAAGCCGCTGTTCCTGACCCCGCCTACTTTGTTGAGCTTTTCACAATAAAAGCCGCTGTTCCTTCCCCGGCCCATCTCCTCAGTGGAAGAGGACGACGAGGCGTGATCACGGAACGTGACTTGAGCGGCGCCGCCTCCTTCCCGAAGCGGGCGAGCGGCGCCTAAAGAGAATTTAAAAATGCAGAAATAATCACGCGGGCAAGGCAAACTAATTAAGACGGCGTGAACCCGGCGGCCCGGCGGTGATTAGCGGGCTCCCGCTCCGCGCTGGCGGACAATCCGTCTGCCCCGCCGCCGACGGACGGAAGCGCCGCTGGAGAAGCGGAGCGATGGCGTGGGACGGGAGGGCGGAGAGTCGGTTACTATTTCAAAGTCGTCATGTTAATTGTCTGCCTAGAAACATGAATATTTTTATAATTCAACAGATGTAATTCATATTTCCTTTTTTTTTTTCACCGCAATGGTCGGCAGGAATAGAAGCGGGAATAAAAGTCATTATTTTCTCACTTTTTTTAGCACCTACCATTCTTTACGCGCTGGCAGCTAAGATAATAATAACTCATCATAGTCGGAGTGTTTACAGCATATTACAGAACCAAAAGTTCGATATTTCAGCGAGTAAAAATAAGAATATAAAGAATTACAATGTCTAATTTAAATTATTATCATTTTATTTATACATACGTATACACCCTGCATTATTATTTAAAAAAATAAAAAATATGTATAATTTTTTAAATTATTTATTTATAATTATTATTATTTTCGTTATTTTTCGTTATTATTATAATTTTTTTAGTTTTTTCATTATTATTGCTCATACTTCCACTTTATTATTATAGTTCCGCACGTTTCTCTTACGATTAATACGAGACGGACCGGCCAACAAACCCCCCACATATGTCATACCCTCGGATGTATTTTAAATTTATTTATAATAGTTATTATTTTCATTTTTGTTTTCATTATTTATTTATTCATTATTATTGCTCATACATCCACTTTATTATCATAGTTCCGCACGTTTCTCTTACGATTAATACGAGATGGACCGGCCAACAACCCCCCACTAGTGTCATACCCTCGGATGTATTTTAGATTTATTTATAATAATTATTATTTTCATTTTTTGATTGTATTATTTTTTTCATTTTTTTCATTATTATTGATCATACTTCCACTTTATTATTACAGTTCCACACGTTTCTCTTACGATTAATGTATTTTAAATGTATTTATAATTATTATTTTTTTCTCTTTTTTTCCTTATTATTATTAGTATTTTTTTATTATTATTGGTCATACTTCCACTTTATTATTATAGTTCCACACGTTTCTCTTAGGATTAATACGAGACAGACCGGCCAACAACCCCCCACATATGTCATACCCTCGGATGTATTTTAAATGTATTTATAATTATTATTTTTTTCTCTTTTTTTCCTTATTATTATTAGTATTTTTTTTATTATTATTGGTCATACTTCCACTTTATCATTATAGTTCCGCATGTTTCTCTTACCATAATACGTGACGGACCGCCGAACAACCCCGCACATATGTCATACCCTCGGACGTATTTTAAATGTTTTTATAATTATTATTATTTTCTTTTCTTTTTTTTTTTTTCATTATTATTGGTCATACTTCCACTTTATTATCATAGTTCCGCACGTTTCTCTTACGATTAATACGAGACGGACCGGCCAACAAACCCCCCGCATATGTCATACCCTCGAACGTATTTTAAATGTATTCATAATTATTATTATTTTCTCTTTTTTTTCCTTATTATTATTATTAGTATTTTTTTATTATTATTGGTCATACTTCCACTTTATTATTATAGTTCCGCATGTTTCTCTTACCATAATACGAGACGGACCGCCGAACAACCCCCCACATATGTCATACCCTCGGACGTATTTTAAATGTATTTATGATTATTATTATTTTAATGTTATTCATTTTTTAATTATTATTTTTTTCCATTATTAATGTTCATACTTCCACTTTATTATTATAGTTCCGCACGTTTCTCTTACGATTAATACGAGACGGACCGGCCAACAACCCCCCACATATGTCATACCCTCGGACGTATTTTAAATGTATTCATAATTATTATTATTTTCTCTTTTTTTCCTTATTATTATTAGTATTTTTTTATTATTATTTGTCATACTTCCACTTTATTATTATAGTTCTGCATGTTTCTCTTACCATAATACGAGACGGACCGCCGAACAACCCCGCACATATGTCATACCCTCGGACGTATTTTAAATGTATTTGTAATTATTATTATTTTAATTTTATTTATTTATTAATTGATATTTTTTTCCATTATTATTGCTCATACTTCCACTTTATTATTATAGTTCCGTACGTTTCTCTTACGATTAATACGAGACGGACCGGCCAACAAACCCCCCACATATGTCATACCCTTGGAGGTATTTTAAATGTATTTATAATTTTTATTATTTTAATTTTTTTTGTTTTCATTATTATTGGTCATACTTCCACTTAATATTATAGTTCCGCATGTTTCTCTTACCATAATACGAGACGGACCGCCGAACAACCCCCCACATATGTCATACCCTCGGATGTATTTTAAATGTATTTATTATTACTATTATTTTCATTGCATTAATTTTTTCATTTTTTTTTTTTTTCATTATATTGCACATACTTCCACTTCATTATTATAGTTCCGCACGTTTCTCTTACGATTAATACGAGACGGACCGGCCAACAAACCCCCCACATATGTCATACCCTCGGATGTATTTTAAATGTATTTATTATTACTATTATTTTCATTGCATAAATTTTTTCTTTTTTTTTTTTTTTTTTCATTATATTGCTCATACTTCCACTTTATTATTATAGTTCCGCACGTTTCTCTTACGATTAATACGAGCCGGACCGGCCAACAAACCCCCCACATATGTCATACCCGAGGATGTATTTTAAATGTATTTATTATTACTATTATTTTCATTGCATTAATTTTTTCATTATTTTTTTTTTCATTATATTGCACATACTTTTACTTTATTATTATAGTTCCGCACGTTTCTCTTACGATTAATAGGAGACAGACCGGCCAACAACCCCCCACATATGTCACACCCTCGGACGTATTTAAAATGTATTTATATAATTATTATTATTTTTTTTCCATTGTTTTTATTATTTTGTTTCATTATTATTGCTCATACTTCCACTTTATTATTATAGTTCCCCACGTTTCTCTTACGATTAATACGAGACAGACCGGCCAACAAACCCCCCACATATGTCATACCCTCGGATGTATTTTAAATGTATTTATTATTACTATTATTTTCATTGCATTAATTTTTTCATTATTTTTTTTTTTTTCATTATATTGCACATACTTCCACTTTATTATTATAGTTCCGCACGTTTCTCTTACGATTAATAGGAGACAGACCGGCCAACAACCCCCCACATATGTCACACCCTCGGACGTATTTAAAATGTATTTATATAATTATTTTTTTTTTTTTCCATTATTTTTATTATTTTGTTTCATTATTATTGCTCATACTTCCACTTTATTATTATAGTTCCGCACGTTTCTCTTACGATTAATACGAGACGGACCGGCCAACAACCCCCCACGTATGTCATACCCTCGGACGTATTTTAAATTGGTAACGTTTTGTGCTACCATGGCGACGATGGCATGCTGACAGTTAGCATGTCTCACATAGAGTAGCGCGGCTAGAGAAAAAAGTGAAAAATAAGCGCAAAATGTTAGAATGCTGATGTTACTATGCTAGCAAGCTAGCGATTGCATGCTATCAGTTAGCATGTATCATATACCAAGTAATATGACTGGAAGGTGTATGTATGAGTGTCCGGAGGAATTTTGTTTCACGAATAAATAAAAAAATGGGTATGCTATTTTTTTTGTGGTACTTTCTATGTCTACACCAACGAATACTACATTTTGGTATTCCCTCTTAACGTTAGCATGCTAGTATGCTAAAATTAACATGGCAACTTTTCCAGCTAATATTGCCCTTTTTCCTCTAATTCCACAGCCATACGCCTTAAAGTCCTATAACTTCGATTCGAGGTCCAGGGCACAGATAGCACAATTTTTTTAGTTAGCTATTTTTATCGTGACAGAAAAAAATGGACTT
>NC_084639.1:19566597-19581597 GCF_033978795.1 Nerophis ophidion
ACATCATTTAGATGGCCTGTCACTTAATTTAAATGGCCTGTCACTTCATTTAAATGGCCTGCCACCTCATTTATGTGGCCCGCCACCTCATTTATGTGGCCCGCCACTTCATTTCTGTGGCCCGCCACGTCATTTCTGTGGCCCGCCACTTCATTTATGTGGCCTGTCACTTCATTTATGTGGCCTGCCACTTCATTAAATGGCTCTCCACTTAATTTCTGTGGCCTGTCACTTCATGGCCCACCACTTCATTGATGTAGCCCGCCACTTCATTTGCCTGGCCTTCCACTTCATTTATATTGCCTGTCACTTCATTTGTGTGGCCTGCCAAATCATTTATATGGCCCGCCACTTCATTTAAGTGGCCTGCCATTTCATTTACGTGGCCTGCCACTTCCTTTCCGTGGCCCGCCACTTCATTTTACTTGGCCCACCATTTCATTTTACTTGGCCCACCACGTCATATTACATGGCCCACCACTTCATTTTATATGGCCCACCACTTTATTTTACATGGCCTTCCACATCATTTATCTATCGCCCACCACTTCATTGTACACAGCCCACCACATTATTTTATATGGCATTACACATCATTTTGCATGGCCCACCACGTCATATTATATGACCCACCACTTCATTTTATATGGCCCACCAATTCATTTTAAATGGCCTTCCACCTAGTTTTACATGGCCCACCACTTCATTTAAATGGCCCACCATACCATCTTATATGGCCCCCCACGTAATTTTATTTGGCCCACAACACCATCTTACATGGCCCACCACTTCATTTTATATGGCCCACCACGCCATCTTATATGGCCCACCACTTCATTTTATATGGCCCACCACACCATCTTACATGGCCCACCAGTTCATTTTATATGGCCCACCAGTTCATTTTAAATGGCCCACCACACCATCTTACATGGCCCACCACATCATTTTATATGGCCCACCACATCATATTACATGGCCCACCACACCATCTTATATGGCCCACCACACCATTTTTTTTTGGCCCACCACACCATTTTATATGGCCCACCACACCATTTTATATGGCCCACCACATCATATTACATGGCCCACCACACCATCTTATATGGCCCACCACACCATCTTATATGGCCCACCACTTCATCTTACATGGCCCACCACATCATCTTATATGGCCCACCACTTCATTTTATATGGCCAGCCACGTGATTTTCGTTTTTGTTTTTTACCGAAAACGGTCAATTGTTCAAACAATTCTTATGAATAAAAATGTACATTTTTTGTAAAAGTTTTACCAATTTAAAGCTCCAACTATTTCACTACTTCAGTTTTGGGCTGAAAATCTTGCATATTTTTGTTTGTCATACAAAAAAAGATTTTTCTATGATAAACAAAACATACGAAAACAGAAAATAATAATGGATAAATCTGATAGTAGTATAGAGATTTAAATGATGAAAAAAATATATAAACAGTATATAAGACTTACTTTTTTCACTTTTATGAGGAGGACCCTCAAAAGGTCCAAGTGTCTTCTTTGTCTTTTTGTTTGTTTGTTTTGTTATTTTTTTATCCAAAATTAATAAAAAAAAAACAATGTTTTTGTACATTTTTAACTATTTAAAGCTCCAACTATTTCACTATTAGAGTTTTGGGGTGAAAATCTAGCATATTTTTGTTTATTTCATGCAAAGAATGTTTTTTAAAAAAACAAGCAAAACATACAAAAACAGAAATAAAACATAGTAATAATGGAGATTTATATGTAAAAAAATATATATATGATATATATATAATATTTATTTTTTTACATAAAAATCTCCATTATTACCACATTTTTTATTTCTGTTTTTGTTTATTTCTGTTTTTGTATGTTTTGCTTGTTTTTTTAAAAAACATTCTTTGCATGAAATAAACAAAAATATGCTAGATTTTCACCCCAAAACTCTAATAGTGAAATAGTTGGAGGTTTAAATTGGTAAAAAAAAAAAAAAAAAATTACGAAAACATTGTTTTTCATTCATTTTGGATAAAAAAACAAACAAAACGAAACAAAACAAAAAACGACATAAAAGACCCTATCTAAAATGAATTAAAAAAACTATGTTTTTGTACTTTTTTTTTTTTTACCAATTTTAAGCTCCAACTATTTTACGATTAGAGTTTTGGGGTGAAAATCTAGCATATTTTTTTTTATTTCATGTAAAGAATGTTTTTAAAAAAAACAAGCAAAACATACAAAAACAGAAACAAAACGTAGTAATAATGGAGACTTATATGTTAAAATATATATATATATATATATATATATATATATATATATATATATATATATATATATATATATATATATATATATACACATACATAATACTTTTACCACTTTTATGAGAAGGATCCTCAAGGGTCAAAAGGTATTTTATGTCGGTTTTTTGTTTTGTTTTGTTTGTTTTTATCCAAAATGAATAAAAAAAACAATGTTTTTGTATATTTTTTTGTTACCAATTTAAAGCTCCAACTATTTCACTATTAGAGTTTTGGGGTAAAAATCTAGCATATTTTTGTATATTTCATGCAAAGAATGTTTTTTTAAAAAACAAGCAAAACATTAAAAAACAGAAATAAAAATGTAGTAATAATGGAGATTTATATTTAAAAAAATATATATATAATATATATAATAATTATTTTTTTACATATAAATCTCCATTACTACTACATTTTTTTACTACCATTTGATTACTGCTGCTGTATTTCTCCATTGGTTGAGTGGTGTTTTGTCCTTGATTTTTGCGTTGATTCTGTCCAGGATTATTTTGCTTATTTTTCCTATTTCGGATTTAGTTGGGTTTATTAGTCGGCATGTTGGGTTATTTGCGAAGTTGGGTTTGTGATCCTTCAATGTGATGAAGGCTTCTTTGTTGGCTGTGGCGTCCACCCTGTCCTCAATATTCAGTTCGGTTGCGATCCGCTTGTTTTCCAAGTGGATGTTCTGTAAAGTGTTGGGTTGCGCTGTCATCCAGCAAAGCTGAATTCGACCAAGCAACCCCCCCGTACCAGAAAGCACTTGATGAAAGCGGATACAACTTCACCCTCACCTATAAACCCACTCCAGGAAACCAACCAAAAAAGAGCAGAAAACGAAACATCATCTGGTACAATCCGCCATTCAGCAAAGACGTCTCAACCAACATCGGCCGCAAGTTCCTCACTCTGATCGACAAACACTTCCCCAAAGGGAACACCCTAAGAAAAATATTCAACAAGAACAACATTAAATTGAGCTACAGCTGTATGAATAACATACAACAAATCATTTCAAACCACAACAAAGCAATTGCAAAAGGACTGCCTACCCCCAGACTAAACGACTCTGAAACCAATAATGAATGTAACTGTCGCAAGAAACCTGATTGCCCTCTCAACGGAAGGTGCTTACAGACATCAGTCGTTTACCAAGCAAAGGTAATATGCAAGGACATTAACACATCCGACACGTACGTAGGATTAACCGAAGGAGCGTTCAAAACAAGATGGAATAATCACAACGCCTCCTTTAGAAACCAGACTTTGCAGAATTCTACAGAACTCAGCAAACACATTTGGAACCTCAAAGACAATAATGTTGAATATTCAATAACATGGCAAATTCTTGCATCCAGCACACCTTACGACAGTGGTAATAAAAGATGCAACCTATGCTTAAAAGAGAAACTGTTTATTATATATCATCCAGATTTATCATCCCTCAACAAGCGCAGTGAAATCATTTCAACATGCCGCCACGGACGGAAACACCTCCTAGGTAACACATGAGCCAATCACCACACCCTACGCCTGCCTGTACCCACCCACTCTGTGCTCTATATAAACCATTGTATGTGAATGCTTCCATTAAAATCTCCTGATGATTGAGGGAACCCCTCATGAAACAGTTCTGTAGAGATGAAGTAGTCTTGTGATTTTTTTCCCACACCTACACACATACATACATACATACATACATACATACATACATATATATATATATATATATATATATATATATATATATTTATTTTATACGTATAAATCTCCATTATTACTACATTTTATTTCTGTTTTTGTATGTTTTGCTTGTATTTTTAAAAAACATTCTTTGCATGAAATAAACAAAAATATGCTAGATTTTCACCCCAAAACTCTAATAGTGAAATAGTTGGAGGTTTAAATTGGTAAAAAAAAAAAAAAAAAATGTACGAAAACATTGTTTTTCATTCATTTTGGATAAAAAAACAAACAAAACGAAACAAAACAAAAAATGACATAAAAGACCCTATCCAAAATGAATTAAAAAAACTATGTTTTTGTACTTTTTTTTTCACCAATTTAAAGCTCCAACTATTTTACGATTAAAGTTTTGGGGTGAAAATCTAGCATATTTTTTTTAATTTCATGTAAAGAATGTTTTTTAAAAAAACAAGCAAAACATACAAAAACAGAAACAAAACGTAGTTATAATGGAGATTTATATGTTAAAAAAAAAAAATATATATATATATATATATATATATATACATAATACTTTTACCACTTTTATGGGAAGGATCCTCAAGGGTCAAAAGGTATTTTATGTCGGTTTTTTGTTTTGTTTTGTTTGTTTTTTATCCAAAATGAATAAAAAAAACGATGTTTTTGTACATTTTGTTGTTACCAATTTAAAGCTCCAACTATTTCACTATTAGAGTTTTGGGGTGAAAATCTAGCATATTTTTGCTTATTTCATGCAAATAATGTTTTTTTAAAAAACAAGCAAAACATAAAAAAACAGAAATAAAAATGTAATAATAATGGAGATTTATACGTGAAAAAATATATATATATATATATATATATATATATATATATATATATATATACACACATATATACAATTTTTTTTTTAAATATAAATCTCCATTATTACTACGTTTTGTTTCTGTATGTTTTGCTTGTTTTTTTTTTAAAAATCATTCTTTGCATGAAATAAACAAAAATATGCTAGATTTTCACCCCAAAACTCTAATAGTGAAATAGTTGGAGCTTTAAATTGGTAAAAAAAAAAAAAACATGTACAAAAATATTGTTTTTTATTTATTTTGGATAAAAAACAAACAAAACAAAACAAAAAACGACATAAAAGACCCTCGGACCCTTGAGGATCCTTCTCATAAAAGTATAAAAAGTATTATGTATGTATGTATATATATATATATATATACATACATATATATATGTATGTATATATGTCGCCACATTGTCGTCGACATGTGGCGACGACAATGATCCAGCAAGACGGAAGTAGTCTGCCAATGGAGCTCCAACCGGCCATCTACATCTCCTGTCTTCACTGTTTCTGGAGAACAAATAGCAGTCGTTCCATCCTTCAAATACCTGGGGAGCATTCTTTCTAGTGACAACACTGTTGATAGTGAGGTCCAGAACAGGATTAGGCAGGCAGCGGCAGCTTTTGGGAGACTCAGGCGTCGGGTCTTCCAAAACAAGAACCTCCATCGCCACACAAAAGTCTCTGTCCATCAAGCCATCTGCCTCACTACCCTCCCCTACAGCTGTGAAGCCTGGGTAACCTACACCCGCCACATCAAGGTCCTAGAGCAGTTCCACATACGTTGCCTACAGCGCATCCTGGGGATTACATGGTGTGATCGTGTGCCTCATTCTGAAATACTCTCAAAAACCAACTGCAGGAGTATTGAGGCCATGATCACCCTGCACCAACTACGATGGCTGGGCCACGTAGTAAGGATGCCCTCAGATCGCCTGCCTCGCAAAGTGCTATACGGCCAGCTACACCATGGTCGTCGCTCTGCTGGAGGGCAGAAAAAACGATATAAAGACCAGCTGAAGACTGCACTAAGGAAGTGTAAAATCAGACCTGAGGCCCTGGAGGGTGTGGCTGCTGATCGTAACACCTGGCGTCAGTTGTGCCAGGATGGCAACCGGCTGTTGGAAGAGGATAGGACAGGAGAAAAGACTCAGGAGGAATACACCTACAGTTGCCGTTTCCACCACCACATGTACATGCCCTACCTGCAGTAGGATCTGTGCATCCAGGATAGGGCTATTCAGCCACCAACGAACTCACCGATAGAAGTGGATGTCGTCATCGGACTCGATGGACAACCATAAGCAATATATATATATATATATATATATATATATATATATATATATATATATATAATACTTACTTTTACCACTTTTATGAGAAGGATCCTCAATGTCAGGAGTATTTGGTGACGAACCCCAAGATGCAGAGATGGAGGCAGGCATGGAGTGAGAAAACATGATTTAATAAAGATACTAAGACAACAAAAGACAGTAAAATACAAACAAACAAATGTAGCTTACCGCTACGCTGCATAAAAACGACAGGATAGCATCGAAAGGAGCGACATGTGGCGACGACAATGATCCAGCACTGACTGGAAGACAAAGTGGGTAACAAATAGGAGCGGGCTGATTGTCTACAGGTGTGGCCAGTTGCCAATCAGCCGCAGCACACAGGGAGACAAACAGGAAGCTGAACCAAAATAAGAGCAGTTGACAGGAACTAAAGACAGGAGATACTAAACACAGAGGAAACAAAGACAAATGCAGAGGGAAAAAACTAAAACATAAACAAACTGTCAGGGGAAAGCCTGACACTCAAGGGTCCAAAGGTCTTTTATGTCGCTTTTTTTGTTTGTTTGTTTGTTTGTTTGTTTGTTTGTTTTAATCCAAAAGGAATAAAAATCAATGTTTTTGTAAATTCTTAACCAATTTAAAGCTCCAACTACTTCACTATTTAATATATATATATATATATATATATATATATATATATATATATATATATATATATATATATATATATATATATATATATATATATATATATATATATATATATATACTTAATTTCAACACTTTTATGAGAAGGACTTTCAAGGGTTCAAAGGTTTTCTATGTCGTTTTTTTCTATATTTTTTAATCCACAATGAAAAAATATATATTTTTGTAAATATTTTACCGATTCAAAGCTTTAAATTTTTTTATTTTTTTTTATGCCATACGAAACATACAAAAACGATAAAAAACGTAATAATAATGGATAGATCTGATAGTAGTATAGAGATTTAAATGTTGAAAACAATTATTTTACATATATATATATATATATATATATATATGTAGGTGTGGGAAAAAAATCACAAGACTACTTCATCTCTACAGATCTGTTTCATGAGGGGTTCCCTCAATCATCAGGAGATTTTAATGGAAGCATTCACATACAATGGTTTATATAGAGCACAGAGTGGGTGGGTACAAGCAGGCGTAGGGTGTGGTGATTGGCTCATGTGTTACCTAGGAGGTGTTTCCGCCTGTGGCGGCATGTTGAAATGATTTCACTGCGCTTGTTGAGGGATGATAGCTCTGGATGATATATAATAAACAGTTTCTCTTTTAAGCATAAGTTGCATCTTTTATTACCACTGTTGTAAGGTGTGCTGGATGCAAGAATTTGCCATGTTATTGAATATTCAACATTATTGTCTTTGAGGTTCCAAATGTGTTTGCTGAGTTCGGTAGAATTCTGCAAAGTCTGGTTTCTAAAGGAGGCGTTGTGATTATTCCATCTTGTTTTGAAGGCTCCTTCGGTTAATCCTACGTACGTGTCGGATGTGTTAATGTCCTTGCGTATTACCTTTGCTTGGTAAACGGCTGATGTCTGTAAGCACCTTCCGTTGAGAGGGCAATCAGGTTTCTTGCGACAGTTACATTCATTATTGGAAAAATATTCAACAAGAACAACATTAAATTGAGCTACAGCTGTATGAATAACATGCAACAAATCCTTTCAAACCACAACAAAGCAATTGCAAAAGGACTGCCTACCCCCAGACTAAACGACTCTGAAACCAATAATGAATGTAACTGTCGCAAGAAACCTGATTGCCCTCTCAACGGAAGGTGCTTACAGACATCAGCCGTTTACCAAGCAAAGGTAACACGCGAGGACATTAACACATCCGACACGTACGTAGGATTAACCGAAGGAGCGTTCAAAACAAGATGGAATAATCACAACGCCTCCTTTAGAAACCAGACTTTGCAGAATTCTACAGAACTCAGCAAACACATTTGGAACCTCAAAGACAATAATGTTGAATATTCAATAACATGGCAAATTCTTGCATCCAGCACACCTTACAACAGTGGTAATAAAAGATGCAACTTATGCTTAAAAGAGAAACTGTTTATTATATATCATCCAGAGCTATCATCCCTCAACAAGCGCAGTGAAATCATTTCAACATGCCGCCACAGGCGGAAACACCTCCTAGGTAACACATGAGCCAATCACCACACCCTACGCCTGCTTGTACCCACCCACTCTGTGCTCTATATAAACCATTGTATGTGAATGCTTCCATTAAAATCTCCTGATGATTGAGGGAACCCCTCATGAAACAGATCTGTAGAGATGAAGTAGTCTTGTGATTTTTTTCCCACACCTACATATTGCGCTCTACCACGGTATCGAGCACTATTCTCCGGATAATCCAATCAAGACATATATATATATATATCGTATTTCCTTGAATTGCCGCAGGGCATATAATATGTGCCTGTCTTGAATTTCCCCAGGGTCAAACTCGTCACGTCACGAGTGACACTTCCCCTGTCATCATTTTCAAAATGGAGGAGGCTGATTTAAATACCGGTCATTAGAAATCGCATAAAGGGAAGAAGATTAAGAGCTATTCAGTAGGATTTAAGGTCCAAGCTATTGAATACCGCTAAAAAGAACAGTAAGCAGCTATGTTTTATTAGTATACCTGTGGAGAGGTGGAGCAGACAGTCTGACAGACAGACAGGACAGATGGCGGCGAGGAGACGGAAGAGCGACCTGGACTGAGGTTTTATTGAAAAATAAACAAAGTCAAACTGCTCAAGCCATGTCCTTCCTTGGTGGTCCTGGGAACCGACAAGATGACGGTTTGAGACCGTCACAATACCGTAGCTGCGTGTGTCAAATATGAGTCATTAAATGACTCCCACCTGCTGGTGGTAGAGGGCGCTGGTGTTCCTTTTTGCGACTACTCGGCTGCAGAAGAAGTGACAATGAGTGATGTGATGTATGCCGGTACGGATATGACGGACCTTCTGGTAGCAGTTTTCTAAACTGGACTTTCAATCCAAGCAGGAGGTAATAAAGGAAGATCTCCATCGAGACAGAGAGACTTTTAAAACTGAAGAAAGATAAGGAAGACTTCTATAAACAAGTTGATCACAAGGAGCTGGCATGGACTTCATTTATAAGTAAAGGTAAGACCATAATCATGTTTTTTTTTATTAAATGTGCTTTTCATGATGGTATCCTTACATCACACTCAATTTTTTTTACTGCATGCCTTTGGTAAGTGCCAGAGTGAGAAGAGGTTTATTGTTTGATTCATTTTGTTTTTTTACTTTGCTTCTTATAACCTTCAGAAAGACAATTTTAGCAAAAAAAATACAACTTTAGAAATAATTTTAGGATTTTTAAACACAGATATCGTTTTACCTTTTAAATTCTTTCCTCGTCTTTCCTGACAATTTAAATCAATTTCAGGTTTTTTTTTTGTTTTTATTGTAAAGAATAATAAATACATTTTAATTTAATTCTTCATTTTAGCTTCTGTTTTTTCGAGGAAGAATATTTGTGAAATATTTCTTCAAACTTATTATGATCAAAATTCATAAAAATTATCCCGGCAAATTTAGAAAATCTTGAGAATCAAATTTAAATCTTATTTCAAACTCTTTTGAATTTCTTTTAAAAAATGTGTTCTGGAAAATCTAGAAAACATAATAATTCGTCTTTGTTAGAAATACAGCTTTGTCCAATTTGTTATATATTCTAACAAAGTGCAGATTAGATTTTAACCTATTTTAAACATGTCATCAAAATTCTAAAATTAACCAGGAAAAATTATTAATGATGTTCCATAAATTATTTATTAAATTTTTTCAAAAAAATTCGAATTAGCTAGTTTTTCTCTTCTTTTTCTCGGTTGAATTTTGAATTCCAAAGAGTCGGAATTGAAGATAAACTATGTTTCAAAATTTAATTTTAACTTTTTTTCCAGTTTTCTCCTCTTTTAAACCATTCAGTTAAGTGTTTTTTACATAATTTATTCTCTACAAACGACTTTCCGTTAAAAGAAAAAAATATACGACGGAATGACAGACAGAAATACCCATTTTTTAAATAAATATATAGATTTATTTATTAAAGGTAAATTGAGCAAATTGGCTATTTCTGGCAATTTATTGAAGTGTGTATCAAACTGGTAGCCCTTGGCATTAATCAGTACCCAAGAAGTAGCTCTTGCTTTCAAAAAGTTTGCTGACCCCTGGTCTAGAGTCTAAAAAAAAAGCCCGATCCCAGTCGCTATGTTGTTGTTTTCATCTGACGGGTCTCTAATTGGACGTCTTTAATTACCCGGCTGAGGTCTCCTTGTCCCTGCGGTCCAGAACAAATGGAAAGTGAAGGGAAAAAACAAAAAGTCATAATTTCTCCCAGAGTGCATCTCTGCCAGCGTTTGCTCGGGTCGGCGTGGGACAATAGAGAAAGGGGGCGGGGTCAGGCGAGGTGTGGGATCACAACCCAGGATTTGTCATCAATCAATCAATCAATCAATGTTTATTTATATAGCCCCAAATCACAAATGTCTCAAAGGACTGCACAAATCATTACGACTACAACATCCTCGGAAGAACCCACAAAAGGGCAAGGAAAACTCACACCCAGTGGGCAGGGAGAATTCACATTCAGTGGGACGCCAGCGACAATGCTGACTATGAGAAACCTTGGAGAGGACCTCAGATGTGGGCAACCCCCCCCCTCTAGGGGACCGAAAGCAATGGATGTCGAGCGGGTCCAACATGATACTGCGAAAGTTCAATCCACAGTGGCTCCAAGACAGCAGCGAGAGTCCCGTCCACAGGAAACCATCTCGAGCGGATCAGCAGCGTAGAGATGTCCCCAACCGATACAGGCGAGCGGTCCATCCTGGGTCCCGACGAGCGGTCCATCCTGGGTCTCGACTCTGGACAGCCAGTACTTCATCCATGGTCATCGGACCGGACCCCCTCCACAAGGGAGGGGGGGACATAGGAGAAAGAAAAGAAGCGGCAGATCAACTGGTCTAAAAAGGAGGTCTATTTAAAGGCTAGAGTATACAGATGAGTTTTAAGGTGAGACTTAAATGCTTCTACTGAGGTAGCATCTCGAACTGTTACCGGGAGGGCATTCCAGAGTACTGGAGCCCGAACGGAAAACGCTCTATAGCCCGCAGACTTTTTTTGAGCTCTAGGAATCACTAATAAGCCGGAGTCTTTTGAACGCAGATTTCTTGCCGGGACATACGGTACAATACAATCGGCAAGATAGGCTGGAGCTAGACCGTGTAGTATTTTATACGTAAGTAGTAAAACCTTAAAGTCACATCTTAAGTGCACAGGAAGCCAGTGCAGGTGAGCCAGTACAGGCGTAATATGATCAAACTTTCTTGTTCTTGTCAAAAGTCTAGCAGCCGCATTTTGTACCAACTGTAATCTTTTAATGCTAGACATTGGGAGACCCGAAAATAATACGTTACAGTAATCGAGACGAGACGTAACAAACGCATGGATAATGATCTCGGCGTCTTTAGTGGACAAAATGGAGCGAATTTTAGCGATATTACGGAGATGAAAGAAGGCCGTTTTAGTAACGCTTTTAATGTGTGACTCAAAGGAGAGAGTTGGGTCGAAGATAATACCCAGATTTTTTACAGAGTCACCTTGTTTTATTATTTGGTTGTCAAATGTTAAAGTTGTATTATTAAATAGAGGTCGGTGTCTAGCAGGACCGATAATCAGCATTTCCGTTTTTTTGGCATTAAGTTGCAAAAAGTTAGCGGACATCCATTGTTTAATTTCATTAAGACACGCTTCCAACTGACTACAGTCCGGCGTGTTGGTCAGCTTTAGGGGCATGTAAAGTTGGGTGTCATCAGCATAACAGTGAAAGCTAATACCGTATTTGCGTATGACGTCACCTAGCGGCAGCATGTAGATGCTGAAGAGTACAGGGCCAAGGACCGAACCCTGGGGAACTCCACATGTTACCTTAACATAGTCCGAGGTCACACTGTTATAGGAGACGCACTGCATCCTATCAGTAAGATAAGAGTTAAACCATGACAGGGCTGAGTCTGAAATACCAATTCGTATTTTGATACGCTCTAATAAAATATTATGATCGACGGTATCGAAAGCAGCGCTAAGATCGAGGAGCAGCAACATAGATGACGCATCAGAGTCCATCGTTAGCAATAGATCATTAGTCAGTTTTGCGAGGGCTGTCTCAGTCGAGTGATTTGCCCTGAAACCGGATTGAAAGGTTTCACATAGATTGTTAAACGCTAAGTGCTCATTTAGCTGCTCTGCAACAATTTTTTCGAGGATTTTCGAAATAAAGGGAAGGTGAGACACCGGTCGGTAGTTTACCATGAGGTCTGGATCGAGGTTAGGTCTTTTAAGGAGAGGATGAATAACCGCTTTTTTGAATGCAACGGGAACAGTGCCCGAGGAAACAGTGCCTTATTTGTGCTTCATTGTGTCCAATCAACATACCCAATAATATTCACAACACACAAAGTATGGGAAAATACCATCCAAACATCACAAAATGCCATTTGGAATATTCCGTAATATTAGTTTTATATAGTATGAAAAATACTTCTGACCATATTATTAGGGTAGTCGTACTGGAAAAACGCCCCCCAAAAAAAATGCGAAAGAGAAGAGCTAAATCCTTATGTAAGACGAGAACACATTTTTATTTTTCATGCATTCTAAATTCTAAGGGACGGCATGGCACAGTTGGGAGAGTGGCCTTGGACGAAAACATCAAATAAAAAACAAGTCAATATTACTGAATCGATGTGAAAGTAGTAGTGTTAAAAAAGCAGTGTAAGAAAATTCAGTGTAAAAAAAAATTCAGTGTAAAATGATTCAGCAAATGTCCTTTTTTAAAAAAAAAGAATTTTCAGCATGATTTGATGTAAAAGAAAAAGAAGTTTAGTGTAGAAAATATCAATGTATAAAAATTCAGTGTAAAAAACTTCAGTGTAAAAAAATTCTGTGAAAAAAAATTCAGTGTAAAAAAAACTCAGAGTGTAAAAAAATCTGTGTAAAAAACTTAAGTGTATAAAAATTATGTGTGAAAAAAATCAGTGTAAAAAAACTTTGTGTAAAAAAATTTCAGTGTGAAAAAATTCAGAGTAAAAAATTCAGCCTAAAAAAATTCTGTGTAAAAAAAAAATATGTGTAAAATAATTCAATTGGAAAAAATCCAGCGTAAAAAATTGTTGAGTAAAAAAATTCAGTGTAAAAAAAAAATTTGTGTGTCAAAAAAATCAGTGTAAAAAACTTAAGTGTATAAAAATTACGTGTGAAAAAAATCAGTGTAAAAAAATTTCAGTGTGAAAAATTCTGTGTAAAAAAATTCAGCCTAAAACATTTCTCTGAAAAAAAAAATCAGTCTAAAATAATTCAATATGAAAAAATCCAGCTGAAAGATGTTCAGTGTAAAAAAATGTTGAGTAAAAAAATTCAGTGTAAAAACAAATTAGTGTGTAAAAAAATCAGTCTAAAAAGATTTTTGGGTGTAAAAATTCAGTTAGAGAAAAATTCAATGTAAAAGAAAAATTCAGTGCAAAAAAATTCCCAGTAAAAAAAATCAGTCCAAAAATTTTCAGTGTATAAAAATATAGTGTACAAAAAATTCAGTGTAAAAAAAATCAGTGTAAAAATTTTCACCGCAAAAAAATTCCGAGTTTAAAAAATTTAGTGTGTAAAAAAATCAGTCCAAAAATCTTCAATGTATAAAAATATAGTGTACAAAAAATTCAGTGTAAAATAATTCAATGTGAAAAAATCCAGCGTAAAAAATATTCAGTGTAAAAAAATGTTGAGTAAAACAAATCAGTGTTAAAAAAATTTAGTGCGTAAAAAAAATCAGTCTAAAAAGATTTTTGTGTGTAAAAATTCAGTGTAAAAGAAAAATTCAATGTAAAAGAAAAATTCAGTGTAAAAATATTCTGTGTAAAAAATTCACTGCCAAAAAATTCAGAGTAAAAAAAAATTCAGTGTGTAAAAAATCAGTCAAAAAATTTTCAGTGTATAAAAATATAGTGTACAAAAAATCAGTAGGAAAAAAATCAGTGTAAAAGAAAAATTCAGTGTAAAAGAATTCAGTGTAAAAAAATTCCGAGTTTAAAAAATTTAGTGTGTAAAGAAATCAGTCCAAAAATTTTCAGTGTATAAAAATATAGTGTACAAAAAATTCAGTGTAAAAAATTTCACTGCAAAAAAATTCAGAGTTTAAAAAATTTAGTGTGTAAAAAAATCAGTCCAAAAATCTTGAGTGTATAAAAATATAGTGTACAAAAAAATCAGTGTAAAAGAAAAATTCAGTATAAAAGAATTCAGTGTAAAATAATTCAGTGTAAAAAAATTCCGAGTTTAAAAAATTTAGTGTGTAAAAAAATCGGTCCAAAAATTTTCAGTGTATAAAAATATAGTGTACAAAAAATTCAGTGTAAAAAATTTCACTGCAAAAAAATTCAGAGTTTAAAAAATTTAGTGTGTAAAAAAATCATTCCAAAAACTTCAGTGTAAAAAAAATCAAATGTATAAAAACTTCAGTGTATAAAAATTCAGTCTAAAACAATTCAGTCTAAATAAAATTCAGTCTGAAATAATTCAGTCTGAAAAAATTCAGTGTGTAAAAATTCAGTCTAAAATATTTTAGTGTAAAAAATCAGTCTAAAAAACTTCAGTGTATAAAAATCCTGTTTTTTAATGAAATTGTCAGCAAAGTTCAGTTAAAAATAAAATCAGTGTATAAAAATCTACTCACTAAATTTTTTTTATACACTG
>NC_084639.1:19586597-19601597 GCF_033978795.1 Nerophis ophidion
TGTTTATATATATAAGAATTAATTTTACCACTTTTATGAGAAAGACCCTCAAAGGTCCAAGGGTCTTTTATGTTTTCTTTTTTGTTTTTGTTTTTTTGGGTTGTGTTTTGTTTGTTTTTCATCCAAAATGAATAAAAATATATATATTTTTTTGTACATTTTTTACCAATTTAAAGCTCCAACTATTTCACTATTTGAGTTATGGGGGGGAAATCTTACCTATTTTTATTGATGTCATACAAAACATACAAAAATAGAAATAAAAAAACTAATGATACTAGATAAATCTGATAGTAGTATAGAGATTTAAATGTTGAAAAAAAAATGTTTATATAAGACTTACTTTTACCACTTTTATGAGAAAGACCCTCAAAGGTCCAAGGCTCTTTTATGTTGTTGTTGTTGTTGTTGTTTGTTTTGGTTTTGTTTTGTTTGTTTTTCATCCAAAATGAATAAAAATATCTATATTTTTTGTACATTTTTTACCAATTTAAAGCTCCAACTATTTCACTATTTGAGTTTGGGGGGGGGGGGGGGGATCTTGCCTATTTTTGTTTATGTCATACAAAACATACAAAAACAAAATAAAACCATAATAATAATGGCTATATCTGATAGTAGTATAGAGATTTAAGTGTTGACATCTTTGTTTATATAAATAAGAATTAATTTTACCACTTTTATGAGAAAGACCCTCAAAGGTCCAAGGGTCTTTTATGTTTTCTTTTTTGTTTTTGTTTTTTTGGGTTGTGTTTTGTTTGTTTTTCATCCAAAATTAATAAAAATATATATATTTTTTTGTACATTTTTTACCAATTTAAAGCTCCAACTATTTCACTATTTGAGTTATGGGGGGGAAATCTTGCCTATTTTTGTTTATGTCATACAAAACATACAAAAATAGAAATAAAAAAACTAATAATACTAGATGAATCTGATAGTAGTATAGAGATTTAAATGTTGAAAAAAAATGTTTATATAAGACTTACTTTTACCACTTTTATGAGAAAGACCCTCAAAGGTCCAAGGCTCTTTTATGTTGTTGTTGTTTTTTGTTTTGGTTTTGTTTTGTTTGTTTTTCATCCAAAATAAATAAAAATATATATTTTTTGTACATTTTTTACCAATTTAAAGCTCCAACTATTTCACTATTTGAGTTTGGGGGGGGGAAATCTTGCCTATTTTTGTTTATGTCATACAAAACATACAAAAACAAAATAAAACCATAATAATAATGGATATATCTGATAGTAGTATAGAGATTTAAGTGTTGACATTTTTGTTTATATATATAAGAATTAATTTTACCACTTTTATGAGAAAGACCCTCAAAGGTCCAAGGGTCTTTTATGTTGTTGTTTTTTTTTCGTTTTTTTGGTTTTATTTTGTTTGTTTTTCATCCAAAATGAATAAAAAATATGTATTTTTTTTTTAATATTTTTTTTACCAATTTAAAGCTCCAACTATTTCACTATTTGAGTTTTGGGGGGTAAATCTTGCCTATTTTTGTTTATGTCAAACAAAACATACAAAAACAAAATAAAACCATATTAATAATGGATATATCTGATAGTAGTATAGAGATTTAAGTGTTGAATTTTTTTTTTATATATATAAGAATTAATTTTACCACTTTTATGAGAAAGACCCTCAAAGGTCCAAGGGTCTTTTATGTTGTTTTTGTTTTTTTGTTTTGTTTTGTTTTGTTTGTTTTTCATCCAAAATGAAGAAAAAAATATTTATTTTTTGTACATTTTTTACCAATTTAAAGCTCCAACTATTTCACTATTTGAGTTTTGGGGGGGAAATCTTGCCTATTTTTGTTGATGTCATACAAAACATACAAAAATAGAAAAAAACAACCTAATAATACTAGATAAATCTGATAGTAGTATAGAGATTTAAATGTTGAAAAAAAAAAAAGGTTATATAAGACTTACTTTTACCACTTTTATGAGAAAGACCCTCAAAGGTCCAAGGGTCTTTTATGTTTTTGTTTTGTTTTTTTGGTTTTGTTTTGTTTGTTTTTCATCCAAAATGAATAAAAATATATATATTTGTTGTACATTTTTTACCAATTTAAAGCTCCAACTATTTCACTATTTGAATTTTGGGGGGGAAATCTTGCCTATTTTTGTTGATGTCATACAAAACATACAAAAATAGGGAAAAAAAAACGTAATAATACTGGATGGATCTGATAGTAGTATAGAGATTTAAGTGTTGAAAAAAAACATGTTTATATAAGACTTACTTTTACTACTTTTATGAGAAAGACCCTCAAAGGTCCAAGGGTCTTTCATGTTTTCTTTTTTGTTTTTGTTTTTTTTTGTTTTGTTTTGTTGGTTTTTCATCCAAAATGAATAAAAAAATATATATTTTTTGTACATTTTTTACCAATTTAAAGCTCCAACTATTTCACTATTTGAGTTTTGGGGGGGAAATCTTGCCTATTTTTGTTTATGTCATACAAAACATACAAAAATAGAAATGAAAAAACTAATAATACTAGATAAATCTGATTGTAGTATAGAGATTTAAATGTTGAAAAAAAATGTTTATATAAGACTTACTTTTACCACTTTTATGAGAAAGACCCTCAAAGGTCCAAGGGTCTTTTATGTTTTCTTTTTTGTTTTTGTTTTTTTTTGTTTTGTTTTGTTGGTTTTTCATCCAAAATAAATAAAAAAATATATATTTTATTGTACATTTTTTACCAATTTAAAGCTCCAACTATTTCACTATTTGAGTTTTGGGGGGGAAATCTTGCCTATTTTTGTTTATGTCATACAAAACATACAAAAATAGAAATAAAAAAACTAATAATACTAGATAAATCTGATAGTAGTATAGAGATTTAAATGTTGAAAAAAAATGTTTATATAAGACTTACTTTTACCACTTTTATGAGAAAGACCCTCAAAGGTCCAATGGTCTTTTATGTTTTTTTTTTGTTTTTGTTTTTTTTGGTTTTGTTTTGTTTGTTTTTCATCCAAAATGAATAAAAATATATACATATTTTTGTACATTTTTTACCAATTTAAAGCTCCAACTATTTCACTATTTGAGTTATGGGGAGGGAAATCTTGCCTATTTTTGTTTATGTCATACAAAACATACAAAAATAGAAAAAAAAAACCTAATAAAACTAGATAAATCTGATAGTAGTATAGAGATTCAAATGTTGAAAAAAAAAGGTTATACAAGACTTACTTTTACCACTTTTATGAGAAAGACCCTCAAAGGTCCAAGGGTCTTTTATGTTTTTTTTTTGTTTTTGTTTTTTTTGGTTTTGTTTTGTTTGTTTTTCATCCAAAATGAATAAAAATATATACATATTTTTGTACATTTTTTTACCAATTTAAAGCTCCAACTATTTCACTATTTGAGTTATGGGGGGGGAATCTTGCCTATTTTTGTTTATGTCATACAAAACATACAAAAATAGAAAAAAAAAAACCTAATAAAACTAGATGAATCTGATTGTAGTATAGAGATTCAAATGTTGAAAAAAAAAGGTTATACAAGACTTACTTTTACCACTTTTATGAGAAAGACCCTCAAATGTCCAAGGGTCTTTTATGTTTTTGTTTTGTTTTTTTTTTTTTGGTTTTGTTTTGTTTGTTTTTCATCCAAAATGAATAAAAATATATACATTTTTTTGTACATTTTTTACCAATTTAAAGCTCCAACTTTTTCACTATTTGAGTTTTGGGGGGGAAATCTTGCCTATTTTTGTTGATGTCATACAAAACATACAAAAATAGAAAAAAAAAACCTAATAAAACTAGATAAATCTGATAGTAGTATAGAGATTCAAATGTTGAAAAAAAAAGGTTATACAAGACTTACTTTTACCACTTTTATGAGAAAGACCCTCAAAGGTCCAAGGGTCTTTTATGTTTTTGTTTTGTTTTTGTTTTTTTGGTTTTGTTTTGTTTGTTTTTCATCCAAAATGAATAAAAATATATACATTTTTTGTAAATTTTTTTACCAATTTAAAGCTCCAACTTTTTCACTATTTGAGTTTTGGGGGGGAAATATTGCCTATTTTTGTTTATGTCATACAAAACATACAAAAATAGGAAAAAAAACGTAAAAATACTGGACAGATCTGATAGTAGTATAGAGAGTTAAGTGTTGAAAACATTTTTTTATATAAGACTTACTTTTACCACTTTTATGAGAAAGACCCTCAAAGGTCCAAGGGTGATTGTTTTAATTTCTGTAAAAAATTATTTTAATTAATTAATATATATATATATATATATATATATATATATATATATATATATATATATATATATATATATATATACATTTTAAGATTAATCGCAATTCTTATTTGTGACGATTCCTAATTGATCCCCCCAAAAAAATCTGAAGTATATTTTTTTGTACTTTTAAGTAATATAGAAATTGATCAAAGCTGTTTGCTGATTTTTTTTTTCATTTCTTAGGGGTGTAAAAAAAAAAAAAAAAATCCTTAAAATTTTTATTTGTATTTTTATTTTTTAATTTTTTTTTTAAGATTAATCACAATTCTTATTTGTCAACAACACCTGTGGTCGAACTTTGAGACCGGCCTCAGTCCATATAAAAACATTTCATCATCTCTCCCAAGTTAATTGGGTTTATATGCAGACACGACCCGTTTCTCGCCTTTTTAAGGAGCGCCGTAAGTGGCTGATCCGTTGGCGGTCTCGTCTTGTCCCCCCTCCTAGGTCATCTATGCAACCATAAGGAGATTTTCCAACGTGCCAAAACCGTAAATATGATACCAAATAAAGGATTAAATCGAGAATCCATTCTGAATGGACTCGTCACCACAGGCACGGGATGGTTTGGCGGCCACATCCCTCCTCATGTTGATATCATGCGATACAGGAGTCCGCAGCTTTACTCGTGCATCTTCCCGATGTTTCCCTAACGTCTGTCGTGGAAATTTTCTTAAAGACGATCCTTTAGTGACAAATAGCTTTAAAATGATTTATTAAAGTAACAAACAAATAATTAAAGCTGCAAGCAGCGTTGGTCGGGTCCGCCTTTGGTTGCTGCCGCCGCTTCTCAAACCCTGATCTTAGTCAGACCTACATAGAGGTTTTTGTTTCATGTCTCTACGACATTCCTAACAGAACTTACAAGCAGTTTTGCCTGGGTATTTTCCTAGGGGGCGTTAGAGCGCAAATTAGATTTTTGGGGTTTGGTTTTTGGGGTTTGGTTTTTAATCAGATGGCAATTTTTGCCAGTCTTCATGTGTGTGTAAAATTTGGTGAGTTTTGAATCATGTTAAGGGGTTGAAATTATAGATCGGCGTTTCTGGATGTTGTTGATAAATGGCTTTCGCTTGGCATAGTAGAGCTTTAACTTGCACTTTGAAGCATTTTAAATGGGTCAAATTACAGCTCAAAGAGGCAAAAATGGCATATTTTATAGGAAAATTTGCGCAGGGGTTTTTTGAAGGCGCGTAAAATCCAAACCGGAGAACTTATCAAAACTCTTTCAATAACTTTTAATCAGAAGGGTTCAAAGTCCCTCCTGTGCAAGTTTGAAGCCGAAACGACAAACGTTTGAAAAAAGGTGACGGGTGTTTACAAATCTTTTATTTTGAAGGGGTAAATTTTTAACTTCCTGTTGTTGTTAACTGAAAGATGTCGATTATTAAAATGTAGGTCTAAGTGAGACCTACATAGAGGTTTTTGTTTCAGGTCTCTCCAACCTTCCTCCCGGATGTTACAAGCAGTTTTGTCTGTTTTCTCTTCCTAGGGGCAGTTTTTTCTGTGTTTTATTCAAAAATTGCGCTAGAGCGCATTTTTTTTTTTTTTTTTCATGAGATCGTAAATTTTGCCAGTCCTCATGTGTGTGCCAAGTTTGGTGAGTCTTGAAGCATTTTAAGGGGGTCAAAGAGGCAAAAATTGGATTTTTTGCAAAAAATTTGCTTTGAAGGGGTTTTTGCCAACTTCCTGTTGATTTTAGGTACAGAAGTTTCTAATGGGGAATCTAGGTCTAAGTCACACCTACATAAAAGTTTTTGTTTCATGTCTCCACGACATTCCTAACGGAAGTTACAAGCAGTCCGTTGTTTGTTTCTTCCTAGAGGGCGCTAGCGCGCAATTTTCATTTTTGGGGTTAGGTTGCTTAATAAGTTGGGAAGGTTTGCCAGACCGACGTGTGTGTCAAATTTGGTGAGTTTTGAAGCATCTTAAGGGGGTCAAATTAGGGTACGAAGGAGCGGAATAATAATAAAGAATAAAGAATAATAATAAAACACAGCAGTTTCAATAGGGTCCTTGGCCCATGGCGAAGGACTCCTGTGGAGTCCTTCGCCATGGGCAGGGCGGACCCTAATAACAAGCTTTGCAAAGCGAGACCAAACCAGAACGACACATCCCTTCGTTCCAGCTTGTTCTAACTCCTTTAGAATTTGACATGACAATTATACATCCTCAGAAGTCCCACCCTCCATGCTCATTTACATACAGTACACCAGTGGAATGAATACCCAAAGTCCTGTGAAGGGAAAAGGGTGTCGTTTGCTCAGATAGGGTGGGGGTCACTCAGGAAAGGGGCAACAGTTTAGCTCAGATGGGGGTCAGGAAGAGATAACACATATGCCCAGGTCAACTAAAGTCCACATGTTACATCAAAGACACAGGAGACAGAGCTTGATCAGATAATAGATCTTTTGCTAAGCGTCACATTCCTGAGCCCGATAAACAACTTTTGGTACCCAGTTCAAAGAACATCATCTATTAAAACGAGTACGAGTCATTTTGCTATCCAACGTCCAATAAAAAGCCCAGGCATTTTCCCGGATGGCGGACGCGTGGCGGATTTCAGGCGAAGGGACGCGCGATTTATGCGCCGCCTGCTCGACGGCAACATGGCGACAACATGGCGGCAACTCGGCGGAAACACGGCGACAGGCCTGTGATTAAACAAGCACTTTGTCAGGCCAGGTGAGCGAGCACGCCGCCGACTTCATCAGCACCGCCGCCTGGCAAATTGAAATGGGATGTTTATCGCGTGTCACTCATGTCACACACACACACACACACACACACACACACACACACACACACACACACACACACACACACACACACACACACACACACACACACGTGTGTGTAGTTCGTACCTTCTGGGGACCTGAGAACAATGCCTCCCTCTTTAGGAGCAGCCTTTCTAGATATGTAAAGAAGTGTGTTTACAACATGAATAATACAAGCAAGGTGGCAATAAATACTGATAAAGTTGAGGAATGCTCATCCAACACTTATTTGGAACATCCCACAGGTGTGCAGGCTAATTGGGAACAGGTGGGTGCCATGATTGGGTATAAAAACAGCTTCCCAGAAAAATGCTCAGTCTTTCACAAGAAAGGATGGGGCGAGGTACACCCCTTTGTCCACAACTGCGTGAGCAAATAGTCAAACAGTTTAAGAACGACGTTTCTCAAAGTGCAATCGCAAGGAATTTAGGGATTTCAACATCTACGCTCCGTAATGTCATCAAAAGGTTCAGAGAATGACCGTGACCTTCGAAAACTGACATCAATCTCTAAAGGATATCACCACATGGGCTCAGGAAAAACTTCAGAAAACCACTGTCACTAAATACAGTTGGTCGATACATCTGTATGTGCGAGATAAAGCTCTACTATGCATGGCGAAAGCCATTTATCAACAACATCCAGGAACGCCGCAGGCTTCTCTGGGCCCGAGATTATCCAAGATCAATCAATCAATCAATCAATCAATCAATCAATCAATCAATGTTTATTTATATAGTCCTAAATCACAAATGTCCCAAAGGACTGTACAAACCATTACGACTATGACATCCTCGGAAGAACCCACATAAGGGCAAGGAAAACTCACATCCAGTGGGACGCCAGCGACAATGCTGACTATGAGAAACCTTGGAGAGGACCTCAAATGTGGGCACCCCCTTCCCCCCCACCCCACTCTAGGGGACCGAAAGCAATGTGGAGCGGGTCTAACATGATACTGTGAAAGTTCAATCCATAGTGGCTCCAACACAGCCGCGAGAGTTCAGTTCAAAGCGGATCCAAGACAGCAGCGAGAGTCCCGTCCACAGGAAACCATCCCAAGCGGAGTCGGATCAGCATCGTAGAGATGTCCCCAACCCATACACCACAAATGAGTTGTCGCTCGGGTTCAGTGGACCACCCAGGAAGGACATGCTTTTGAGCAAGTTTGATGCTTTTATTTTTTCAAATAAAACTTGTCTTTAGTGTAGGACGGATCGCTTTGCAGCTGCTCCTTTCCACTTATCGCTCACGGTCCGCTCTTTCAGCCTCCGTCGTTGTCGTCCTCCTCTCTGGCTCACTCTGTCGCTCTTTGATCGCTCTTCATCTGCTCCTGCAGGCTCTCCAACTCTTTCCTCGATCTCTCCTCCTTCTCCTCTTTTGTACAGTAGGAGGAGATTAATTAATCGTGGGCCGGTGCGTGTGCTACGCACCTGATTCTGATTGTGGCGGCGTTGCTCCCAGCAAGCCCCGCCTCTCCGCTCCGCCGCATCTTCCGCCTCCTTGCCGCCTCCTTGCCGCCATCTTGGGCAGGGCTGCAGCATGCCCTGCCTCGCCATCGGCCCGTTGGCTCCGCCTCTCCACATTCCTCCATCGCCAGACGCAAGCCGGGATTCCGCCTGGCTGAGTCTACTCCACCCTCCCTTTTTTGAAGGGGCGGGGATAAAAAACTGCCACGGCCACCTGTTTTCTCTTCTTCCATCGCTTTGTCCACCGAGGCGAGCTTGTCCTCTGACACCTCTTTATCTTGTGGTAGTACCGACGCTTCTTCGTCCTCTTTGACCTTTTCTTTGTCTTTTTCTTAATGCTTTTCTTTACCTTTTCTTCGTCCTCTTGGACGTTTTCTGTGTGTTCTTTTTCTTCGTCCTCTTTGACCTTTTCTTCGTCTTCTTCTTCGTTCTCTTTGACCTTTTCTTTGTCTTCTTCGTCCTCTTTGACCTTTTCTTTGTGTTTTTCTTAATGCTTTTCTTTACCTTTTCTTCGTCCTCTTTGACGTTTTCTGTGTCTTCTTTTTCTTCGTCCTCTTTGACCTTTTCTTTGTCTTCTTCTTCTTCTTGGTTCTCTTTGACGTTTTCTTTGTCTTCTTCGTCCTCTTTGACCTTTTCTTTGTCTTCTTTTTCTTTTTCTTCTTCTTCTTTGTCCTTTTCTTCATCTTCTTTGACCTTTTCTTTGTCTTCTTCTTCTTCGTCCTCTTTTATCTTTCCTTTGTCTTCTTCTTTGTCCTCTTTGACCTCTTCTTCTCTTTCGTCCTCTCTGACTTCTTCTTCTTCGTCCTCTGACTGCTTCGTCCTCTTTCACTTCTTTTTCTTCTTCTTCTTCTTCCAGCACCATTACTTTTTTCTCCTTCTTCCTTTTCTTCATTTTTTTCATCATCATGCTATTTTTCTTCTTCTTCTTCTTCTTCTTCTTCTTCCACTACCCCGTCTTTCACTTATTTTTCTTATTCCTCTTCAGCTGCACGCTCCACTGGCTGTGCATCTGTCTCCTCAGCAGGGGGCGCCTTCTCTGCACCGCAGTCTGCCTGCTTGTGTTCGGGGGGCCATTCGCCGCCCGCCCCCGTCTGTTCCGCCAATGCTTGCAGGAGCCGGCAATTCTGACGGCTGCTTTCCGCGATGCCCGCCAGCGCTCCAATGAGAGCCCACAGGGGATCGTCCTCCTCCGCCTCCGGTGGTCCAGTCACGTTGGGTGCCAAATGTGACAGTCGCCTGCTGTCGTCGCTCAGGTTCAGTGGACCACCCAGGAAGGACATGCTTTTGAGCAAGTTTGACACTATTATTTTTTCAAATAAAGCTTGTCTTTAGTGTAGGACGGATCGCTTAGCAGCTGCTCCTTTCCACTTATCGCTCAGGGTCCGCTCTTTCCGCCGCCGTCGTCGTCCTCCTCCTCTCTGGCTCGCTCTTTGATCGCTCTTCATCTGCTCCTGCAGGCTCTCCAACTCCTTCCTCGATCTCTCCTCCTTCTCCCCTTTTATACAGCAGGAGGAGATGAATTAATTGCGTGCCGGTGTGTGCCACGGACCAGACTCAGATTATGGCAGCGTCGCTCCCAGCAAGCCCCGCCTCTCCGCTCCACTGCATCCTCCGCCTCCTTGCCGCCATACTGGCTCCGCCTCTCCACAGAGACATTGTCTATTAGATGCAATGTTATTGGGAGCATGATTTATATCATCACTTCTTCACACCTCCTCACATGGAAGATACTTTTCCTTCTTCATGTCTCAAGAAGAGTATAAATACAAGGACACACACACAGGTCTGCTTCCGGCTGTTATTATTATTATTATTATTATTATTACTATTATACTGCTGAAGGATCCTCAGGCCGCCGCCCATTAGTAATCGTCTGCCGCCAGCGGCCCCCTGTTTATTATTTGCCAGCAGCAGGCGGGGTAATTCATGGGGGGGGGGGGAACATGTCATCTACCTGCAGCTTCCAAACAGGACGCGGCTGGCAGCCTGTATGACCGCCATTAGAGGCAAATCTGCCCCAGCCATTCTGACTCAGGAGTCCGAACGAGAGTACTGCTTGAGATTCACGAGGGGACACCTAAACCTTTCCCGCTCTGTGACTACAAAGTATGTAGAGACTGTGTACTAGTATGTGTACTAGTATGTGTACTCGGGGTCTATTTTCAGATAAATCGCAACTGTTGTTGATTACAATTCTTAACCGATTAAAGGCATGGTGAGTTTAATAAATAATCTCAGCTCCAGGGAGAATTAACGTGTACCCCGACTTAAAGGAGTTGAAAAACTTATTGGGGTGTTACCATTTAATGGTCAATTGTACGGAATATGTACTGTACTGTGCAATCTACTAATAAAAGTTTCAATCAATCAATCAATGATTATGCCCAGAAATAGGGCATGCGCAGCATTTGCTTATTTATCTGACTCAATGCAAGCAACCTCCCCTAGTCATGGGGCAAAAAAAATGGTCATTAAACTTTGTGGATACTATAAAATATATAGGAATGCATTTTTAAATACATGTTTAGGTCATTTGTGGAACCAGACTCGGTAAAAAAAATAACGCCATGAAAACGTGTTGTTTACCATGAATTGATTAACGTGGACCCCGACTTAATCAAGTTGAAAAACTTATTGGGGTGTTACCATTTAGTGGTCAATTGTAATAAAAGTATCAATCAATCAATGATTATTCCCAGAAATAGGGCATGCACACCATTTGCTTATTTATATGACTCAATGCAAGCAACCTTCCCTAGTCATGGGGCAAAAAAAATGGTCATTGAACTTTGTGGATACTATAAAATATATAGGAATACATTTTTAAATATATTTTAGGTCACCTATGGAACCAGACTCAGTAAAAAAATGAATCGGGTCACATCCAAATTCCGATTGTAAATGAAATTATAATCATCAAAAATTGTTTAAAAATAAAGATAGGAATACATGTTTTAAAGACATTTTTAGGTCATCGATGCAAACAGAATCAATTAAAATTGAACGTTATGAAAAGGTATTGTTTGGGGTTTCACAAAAAAAATCGATTCACATCCGAATTGTGATTATTATTCATCCCGATTCTAAATCAAATCATAATCATTAAAAATGTATTTAAAAAATGTTCGCAAAATCCATGCAATCACGTGTAAAAAATAAAATTATGTTACCAAATAAAAGATTCAATCGAGAATTGTTTTGAAGCGAGAATCGATTCGGAATCGAGTTGTCACCTAAAGAGTCAAAATATCTCATGAGTGGTTTTAAGATTTACATTCTTACCTTAATGTTTACACACGTTTCAGTTTTGTGGGAAATTAGCAATAAAAACTAAAAAAGTAACGTCATAAAAAGGTATTGTTTAGGGTTTCACCAAAAAAAAAAACGATTCAAATCCAAATTCCAAATCATATTTTAATCATTCAAATGTGATTTACAAATATATAGTGAAGTGAAGTGAATTATATTTATATAGCGCTTTTCTCTAGTGACTCAAAGCGCTTTACATAGTGAAACCCAATATCTAAGTTACATTTAAACCAGTGTGGGTGGCACTGAGAGCAGGTGGGTAAAGTGTCTTGCTCAAAGACACAACGGCAGTGACTAGGATGGCAGAAGCGGGAATCGAACCTGTAACCCTCAAGTTGCTGGCACGTCCACTCTACCAACCGAGCTATGCCGCCCCATAAGAAAACATATTTTTAAAGACTTGCTTAGGTCATCCATGCAAGCAGAATTAATAAAAAAATGAACGTCACGAAAACATATTGTTTAAGGTTTCACAAAAAAAAAAAAAAAAATTATAATCGTGCATCGTGTTACCGGGTTCGATTCCCTCGTGGATGCGTCAAACGAAGAACACAACAAAGGTAGGATCTAACAAATTTATTAACTAAGGGTGGGCTCTGAACAAAAACACTGGAGCTAATAAAAAAGGGAAACAAAAGACGCTAGCGTGAAAGCTAGGAAATATAAAGAACTAAGACTTGGCACGAAGGCATGAAAAGTAAAAACAAAGATGATTAGCATGTGAGCTAAAGATGACGAGGTGGCTGAGCTAATGAGCTAGCGAGAAAACCACTGGAATTGCATGTAAGCAAAAGTGCAAAGCAGACGTACGTAAGGCTTATAAAGGGAAGGTGATTAACAGAGAACAGGTGTGCAGGGACCGGGAGTAACAGCTGAAACCAATAAGTAACCATGGCGATGGACTAATCGGGAAATAAACGGATCAAACGGAGAATAAGAACAAAGGTGGAAAAATAAACAATAATATGTGAAAATCCGATTCACGGATCGCAACAATGTGTGTGTTATGTCGTGGAAATGTTCTTAAAGACGATCCTTTAGTGACGAATAGCTTTAAAAATAATTTATCAAAGTAACAAACAAATAATAACAAGCTTTGCAAAGCGAGACCAAACCAGAACGACACATCCGTTCGTTCCAGCTTGTTCTAACTCCTTTAGAATTTGACATGACGATTATACATCCTCAGAAGTCCCCACCCTCCATGCTCATTTACATACAGTACACCAGTGGAATGAATACCCAAAGTCCTGTGAAGAGGAGGGGGTGTCGTTTGCCCAGAAAGGGTGGGGGTCACTCAGGAAAGGGGGAACAATTTAACTCAGATGGGGGTCAGGAAGAGATAACACATAGTCAACTAGAGTCCACATGTTACATCAAAAGACACAGGAGACAGAGCTTGATCAGATAATAGATCTCCTGCTAAGTGTCACATTCCTGAGCCCAATAAACGACTTTTGGTACCCAGTTCAAAGAACATCATCTATTAAAATGAGTATTTTAATTTTGCTATCACAGTTATCGTCCTATATTCAGTGTTTATTACTTGACCAGTGTTACTGTTCAAACTGTGTTACCTTACAGTGGCCAACAATAATAATTGAACATACTCTTGTTTGTTCCAATACTAAAGTTTCCATCTCTGCACGCTCAGTATTTCCAGCATTTGGAATAGAATGTACTACATTTTGACGTTTCAGTACCAGCTCAATAATTTATAATCACGACTGCGTGGAAACACCCTGACATGTTCGACAAAGAACCTGCCGAATAATTTGACTGACGGCATTAGTGTCCTGCTGCACCGGCTGATACAAGATGCATCGGGGCGGTAGAGCAGGTGGCCGCCAGGAAGCGGACACTTGAACGAGTCATGCAAATAGGGGAAGTGTTTTTTATTCATGAGGGAGTGGAAAAGGAATGAAATATGCATGCCATCACAGCCGGGCTGCCGATGATACCGCGCACATGTGGAAGTGGCCTCGTGACACACCGAGCTAGATCCGATGCGGTTTGATTCCGGAGTCGAACCACGCGGTGATACTAAGTGACCGCGATCAAATCACGACACGCCACGCAAACTTCCATTTTTTTTCGCAAAAGTTATGCATTCAACACTCAACAAAACACGAGTTAAACACTAGAAAATGACTTGAAGGCACAAGCGGGTACTGGAAGGCTTGAATGTCCAGAGTGAGTGGAGTGTGTGGATGTTGGAACGGTTCCAATCGGTTAAAAAATGTGATGTATAGAGAGTTTTGTATATATCTAATTAATTTTCATTGTGGGAAATTCCTGGTAATTCCTGGTAATCAGAGATTTTTTTGGAACTGGGAAACAAGCTGGCTTGAATGTCCAGAGTGAGTGGAGTGTGTGGATGTTGGAACAGTTCCAATTGGTTGAGATATGTGGTATATGGAGAGTTTTGTATATATCCAATTCAATTTCATTGTGGGAAATACCTGGTAATTCCGGGTAATCTGGGTTTTTTTAGGGACCGGGAAACAAGCTGGCTTGAATGTCCGGAGTGAGTGGAATGTGTGGATGTTGGAACGGTTCTAATCGGTTGAGAAACGTGATATATGGAGAGTTTTGTATATATCCAATTAATTTTCATTGGGGGAAATTCCTGGTAATTCCGGGTAATCAGGGATTTTTTTAGGGACCGGGAAACAAGCTGGTTTGAATGTCCGGAGTGAGTAGAGTTGGTGGATGCTGGAAAGTTTTATCCAATAAATTTTAATTGGGGGAAATTCCTGGTAATTTTGGGTAATCCAGGAATTTTTGGTACCGGAAAACAAGATGGCTTGATTGTCCAGAATGGGCGGAGTGTGTGGATGTTGGAACGGTTCAAATCGGTTGAGAAATGTGGTATATGGAGAGTTTTGTATGCATCCAATTAATTTTCATTGGGGGAAATTCCTGGTAATTCCGGGTAATCAGATAATTTTTAGGGACCGGGAAACAAGATGGCTTGAATGCCCAGAGTGAGTGGAGTTGGTGGATGTTGGAGAGTTTTATCCAATTACTTTTCATTGTTGGAAATTCATGGTAATTCCTGGTAATCAGGGAATTTTCGGAACCGGGAAACAAGCTGGTTTGATTGTCCAGAAGGAGTGGAGTGTGTGGATGTTGGAACGGTTCAAATCGGTTGAGAAAGTGTGGGAT